>NC_091929.1:28125079-28267579 GCF_041260155.1 Ptychodera flava
TTTCCCAAACCGACCATCGAGCGAGACATTTATCACCATTAAGCCACCATCATGCCATGTAAGCGGTGAATAAAGGAGAGACCTCGACAAATCAAAGTCATGGTGACCTCGGCACGGGGGGATTTCTTTTCATAAATCTTGCCTCGAAAGCGAACCGAACATACACGCATGTTTGGTGAAATATCGACGTTACATGGCGGAGATATCAAAAGAAAAACGCAGGATAACTCATCAAATTCGACGATGGCTGGTGAAAGCTTTGCGAGAACCCACATTGTTTATCGGGTAAGATTTCTTTCTCTAAGGGAAGTTAGATTTTGATCACAGACACATTTGAAACCATTTGGTGTGTTTTTGGCTTTCTGTAAGTCGTTCCACGTCGTTTGACAAATTTCAGTAAGATGTAGTGTCTTTGCTTGCTTCAACAGGAGACTTCCAAAATGTTCAAACGCTACCGACTGTTTGACAGACAGATTATTGAGTGCACCTGTTAACATTTGACTTGTTGCCATATATTAAAATGATTTTATGTATTTGGGGGCTCTGTGTCTTCTTGGTTTAATAAAAAGCACAGTATTAAGAGGGAAATTAGTGCGACTGACGAATTCTCAAGCGTGAATCTAATTTCAACAGCGTGCAAACATAGAACCTCCATAGTAATTTCGAAACCTTTTTCAATTCTGGAAACTTCTTTCTTTTCAGCTTCGGATTTTCCCTCATAGCAATTTTTTGATATTTTCACACTTTTTGTGCAGAATAGAATGCTTCTTATTATCTTGAGGGGGGTCTACAAGAAGAATGCGGTCAAACAGGAATAAATTTTATGCAACTTGTCTATCAGCCTGGGATCTTTCAGAAGTGGGCCTATTTTCGTTTTTCTCGGAGGAACTATTCACTTGTTCTTCTGTCGGTGGCCGCATTGCTTCAGTCCACTGCTCGATATGTGAAAATTCACGTATAACGAAACTTGCCTTTTGCTGAAGTCTATCACTTGTGATATTGTTTCTGAGACAACGTGCCTACATATCGCGTCACCTACCGAAACATTTGGACGGTATCGTAGAGGCATTTCCCCGACTGTCAGAACAGCAGACAATTCAACGCATTATTTGTTTCTAAGTTTCTCTACTGACAAGGCACTCAATTAGATTACGTTTACGGAAAATTAGCTGTATAAATTCTGTCAAGACTTTTGAAACATAACTTTATCATCTTTCTTGATTCATATTTCTGTAGTGCAGAAGTGTAATATGTATATGGGTGTTATACAATTCATTTAATGTGAGTTACATATATCCAGATGCTCATGAACTCTCTTTCACTGCATAAGATTTAAACCACACTATTTGTGTACAGATAAACCCCATGTTTTGACAATTCTCGACATCTACCGCATTACAACATAACACATCACACGGAGCACAGAGGTTTGGCAGAGCCACAGAGATTTGTTTTGAGGCGCGGTGTCTGTAGACTTTGCCTCTTGGATAACAAGCATGGAGGTACATATACTTAATTCAAAACTTGGTGAACCGTAACTGCGTTTTTATTTCTGTGTACATCTTTTGCCAGCTATCCCTAGATTGAAAGTGTCGTATACGGACCTCAAGGCATATCCAAAGTTTGAACTTGATTTAATTATTTAATAACTGCTCTTGATAAAGAGAGACAGTCGACTCAGACACACAGACAAACACCACACTAACGGATGCACATTCATAGACACATAGAACACGGAGTGGAACTATTTCGAGGGATTGTGAAGTACAGTCGGTTCGATCTAATGATGTAAGCTCATCTGCTTTTCGTTTAAGCAATACACTTCTTTTTAGGAGTAATTTGTAATATTGCAACATTCAGCTGTAAGACACTTAACACATAGATAACATACATACATACATACATACATACATACATACATACATACATACATACATACACACACACACATACATACATACATACATACATACATACATACATACATACATACATACATACATACATACATACATACACACACACACACACACACACACATACATACATATACATACATACATACATACATACATACATACATACATACACACACACCACACACACACACACATACATACATACATACATAACATACATACATACACACACACACACACACACACAATACATACATACATACATACATACATACATACATACATACATACATACATACATATACATACATACATACATACATACATACATACATACATACATACATACATACATACATACATACATACATACATACATACATACATACATACATACATACATACATACATACATACATACATACATACATACATACATACATACATACATACATACATACATGAACCTGTTTACATATTCTCTAGTGGTTTACGAACTGTCCACACGGCTCAAAAATAGATTACCGTACAACTGTAGATACAACAGATGACATACATACATACATACATACATACATACATACATGAACCTGTTTACATATTCTCTAGTGGTTTACGAACTGTCCACACGGCTCAAAAATAGATTACCGTACAACTGTAGATACAACAGATGACGTATGCAATGTTCAGTTCTATTTCACATGCGTAGTTTGCAGAGAGGGCGAGCAAGGAATACATATAACCAGTCAATACTTTATGTTGCGCTGCAATGAAGCGGACAGACATCGTGACCACAGTCGGATTACTCTTTTTGTCCAACTGTTATTTTGGGAATGTTGTGCAGAAATCAAAGGCGGTTAACCGCGTTACTGCGTTTGCAGATTTGCGCCGCAACACTCCATTTTTGGTCAAACTACGTCAACTCGCGCGCACGTGCTGAGGTTTTTTCGAGCTGCGCTATTCATGGCGAGCATACAGCTTGTGAGCTTGCAATGATTTGGTTTGTTAGGGAAATTGAGGTAATCTTACCCATATAATCACACCTATTCTGTTCTTTTTCACAAAAAAGAGTCATTGACGGCTAGGAAACACACAATACGATCAAGCTGCTTGTTAGCAGTGTCAAACCGATATCGCCGCATAAGCCAATTGCAATTGAGGGATGACGGAAGTTTTGAACAAAATTAGAAACGTGAAGAACATTAATTCAAATTTTGAGGGGATAACAATTCTGCGTCATTTTATCATCAGCATTCAGCGTACCACTGTGACTCTATTAGCCAGACCTGTGCACAGTAATTTGACGAAATATATACTTTCCTCGGAAACGTTGCAACAAGTACCACGTTGACACAAATCTACAAGTGGCGTGCATGGACAAAGTTGATAGGTAGGTAGGCAGGCAGGCAGGCAGGTAGGTATCCACACGCCATTGCAGACATGTGGTACCCCCTTGAAAATTGCCAACCACGCTGCACGCATCGCCATCCCTCGATAGCGAAGATGTGAAACTGTTTCCACATAGACATCGCTTTTGTCTTAGTCTGAGGGCGTTTTAGGTAAACTGCCCTTCGAGGACAGATATTCGAACTCTCAATTTTTTAAAATAACCGCCTATCTACGCTTATCTGCTCGAGTTCTTTTAGTAAGATGAAATGTATACCTCTTTCTTGGCGCCAAAAACGAGCACAATGTAACAGCGTGGTATTCCAAAACTTATCAAGTGTTGCATTCGATGAAAGAAAACCCTGCATTTACTGGTACGGTAATTTCATTCGCTCTAGAAAATAATCATCCCCTTCTCGTTACTCTGTTGTGACTTCCAGGCAGATTAAAAATTGACTGCATAACCGGGTCTCAGTAAAGCTTAGAAATTGCCTGTAATTATTAATTAATTGTAAGAATCGTCTGAAGGCCACGTTTCCCAGCAATATTTAACCAATTCGAGATTGTTATCATTGATTTCATATTTTATTAAAGGACCTGGTCATGATTTTCTCGATACGCCCTAATATTACCTGTTCGAGGGAATAACCTTTGAACTTAATCAACGTACCCCAAGAAATGTCACAGGAGAAAGATACTTTGAGAAAACTTGCCCCGCGGTTGCCATTTTTTTCTGTTTTCACCTCAGCGGATAACACGATTGAACGTATGGATGGAAGGTTGTAATTTTTATTCCGGCAAAATTTTTGTGGGGTTTGTTCGAAAATCAGATGGCTTTCTATATCAAACCACAGTCTATGCTGGTCTATACTTCTTATATGGCTAGCACGCATGTGAGTTTGTCGTATGTGGATATTGCTTTTTTTCGACTACCTTCAAACTTCTTTTATCCATGCACTGACCCATTCAGATGCAGACATAGTCCAAGAATATACGCATTTCATATGGGCAAAGCTATTAAGCACACATATGTGAATGTAGCAATTGGCCAACCGGAAAATGATTTACATGTCTACACATGCGCACAAATGTTCGCTTAATTTCATTGGTCCGGACTCTGCTCTGTGGCGATACAATAACCGACGGACCCTACGCACGCGGAACTGGCGTTACACCTTATTTGCTGACAGGTCTTTGTTTGGCTACTGATCTATTTAAGCTACCTAGTTTCCTAGGCAACTTCTCACAGTTTTACTTCACAGTTTCACTCCTTGACTTAGTCATCCAGAAAATACATTTTCGGTACTTTTTCGTCTTCTTGCTAATAAACCATGGTTTCTTAGAGGGGGGCAGTCGTCGGAACTCTGCTCAAAAGTTGCCGGAGACTGCAGAGACGCCTACGACCAATGTAAACACTGTATCTAGGGTACGTTGGCGATCGATGAACAATATTAACAATGAATATCGTAAAATTTAAATGTTGCAGCTACGTTGACTTTATGCATCTAGATACCATGCATGAAATACATTGTTTGTAAACAAGAAAGTCGCGCACACGTGCAGTTCAGACGTCTGCCTCCCTGCAGAGTAAATATGTCTTCCAGTACTAAGCGTATCTGCTTATAACTTTCATACGTACCAGAGGAAGTGATCACGTGTTTTACTAGCAAGAATCATAGAGCGAAATTATTGACATGTCTGTACCTATACGAGATACCTGACCTTATCATCACATGTATCCGTTGCACAAATCCCATTCCTAGTAATAATGCAACAACATTCCTGTTTGAAAACACTGTAGCACTATATTTCATAGAGTAGTACAATTTCAAGAAAGACCACGGAGATATCGCCAAACGGGCATTTACATTACGGCCATTTTGGATCTCCAGACAGTCGTAAGGAAAAACTGAGGACAGATTCTTTCCCTGAGAAGTCAAATTCCTTTATCCGTAATAATCAGGAAAGCAAAAGAGACCGTCAAGGCAAAGTGATGAATAAAATAAGGAAAATGTTTTTAGAGATGATTTTTTCTAACATCATACTCGTATAATCGTATATGGTTCAATAATTGAGATTGGACTATCAATATTTAGTATTGTATGAAGATTGAATCGCAAGCCGAAAAGTTTTCAAGTACTTCTTAAAGTTTCAGCACATTTGCAATTATCCTTAATTTTTTTCTTTCTTTCTCTCCAAAGTAATCATAAAAAGATAGCAGGTCTTGTCACGGGGAGAAGAAAATGTATCGTGATTGCTAAGCGCCCTCCCGCTCTCCGTTCTTGTTATGGCGAATGAACAGTGATGCAAGTAGTTGCTATGGATACCGACATTTACCTGCTCTCAACTGATGAACGTTACTGAGAGAATAATGTATGTTTGTGTTTCTTTGCATCTTCTCATTAAAATATTAACTTTAAATATTTAAATGTTAATCTTTACTTTATGGAAAATGTAATATTTTAATTTGTAATTTGACCTAAAATCAGTAATATATATATTTATCTATCAGTGTCTGTTTGTCTGTCCGTCTGTATGTCTGTCCATCAGCCTGTCTGTCATCTAGTAGTACCACCCAACTTGTCTACATGTGTCTGTCTCTCACTTTGCTACGCATTTGTTGTTTTCACATATTTTCACCATCTCTTAGCATTTCACAGCTCGAATGTTGTCAAGATCACAAAACCATTGCAGCAAGTTGACGGTAGGAATATGCAAATGAATCACGTGAGAAATTTGGCTTTATTAAAAAACGAGACTCTCTAACGTTCTCGTGGAGCCGTATGTGTATCTTTTGTAGATTAAATAATTGTCCAAATCATTTTTTTGTTCTTGTGTTTTTTACTGAAAGAAAACAGGCCACTTTCGTGACCCCTGTATGACCTCCTCTATCTTACTTCCGGTTGTTACCGTTGGTACGGTATCAGTCAAGATGGCGGACAACAATAGAAACAGCATGCATGTACGTAACCCTCTGAGAAAGACATTCCCGAAGCACGACTATCTCTCTCTAACCGAGCTGATGACAGTTCATCAGCTAAGATGATTGCGTACGTCCATACAAACTATAGGAGTTTTAGGCTTGTATTAAGTTAGTCATCTTCCCTATTTAAGAGTGCAGACAAAACGTTACAGGTATTAGAAAACTTTTCATTCCTGACACAAAGTTTCTGATTTTTAAATAAATTGGTTTTCGAGTTAACTTGACTGGAGCAGCCAAACAAGTGTGGTTTCTTGTACGTTACCATGTGCTATTTGTGTAATAAGATGATATTCCTTAATGAAAGAGGTGGCAATTCTGGTTGCTGATAAGTCGAAAACTGTCATGTGATTCATTTGCATAATGTTGTCATTTCACCAATCTATGGTGTAACTTACGGATCTCTCTCAACATCGCCTCGGCCATAAACGATTCATTTATGACAGATGGCAAGAATTTCAAAAGTATGAGAGACGCTCACCCTCAGTCGCTGTGACCCCTGTCATGATTGAATAATCTCCCCATGAAATATTTAGCGAACACCGCAAAGAATTACAATATGACTTTGTCCTGAAATAGCGCGATGAATAAGCACCATATACTTCAGAAATATTCAACAGCCGTGTTGTAAATGCCACAGGTCTCTTGACCGAACAGCTCTTTCTCAACAGCGTGTTAACAACATGAATAGTATCGTAGACTTTTTGCGAAAGTACATCATTATTTCGAGCAGTTCTATATTGTAAGTTGGACATTTTCGTTGCGGACTGTCTGATGACCGGTAGCAGGATATATGCAGAGCGATGACCAAAGATTGTAGCGATGGCGTGGCGTCATATTCCGAATAGTAATTTCCCTGGTTTATTATTAGGTAAAACACCGGCACGTGTTGCACTCGCTGAATCGTAGACCACACATCGGCGGTGTTTCTTTACAAAGGTGGTGTAGTGTCACGCGCGACTACTTGCTAAAAATTATGATTTGTGAACATTCTGGGCGACCGTGACACGTAATTTCGTCTCTGCACGGGCCTTGTCCGCCACGAGACGCCAGTGAATGACGCAGTTGGCGAGGCGGAGGTTAGGAGAGTGTTGCCAAAATACAGAGCGATTGTTTTTGAAGTGAAACTAAATATTTGTAGTCTTTGGAATTCTAAACGCAAAGTGGCAACCGCGAACTGTCCACAAACGAGCCTTCCACGCAAGACCACCCATTTGCCTAAAATCGTATTACGATGAATAAACAAGCAGTTCCATGTTACTTTTGGGGCTTATCCGGCCGAAATTAATACTGTATTGTCTTTAGAAAAATTAGTGATTAATATAGTCATAGATATTATATAACTGAATATGAGTTCTAAGGCTGTTTCACTTTTTATACATACATACTTCTAAACTGTCGACCTAACGTGCTTCAATGCTTCTGCAAATGTGCACCGACCCTCAATATCAAGTTATTGCATTTGACAAAAATAGTCCAAAGGGGCATTAAAAGTTACTGCTACTGTCAGCTTAATCCGCAATCTTTGAGACGATACGGCTCTGAGCGAGCGCCCCAATCACTATGGGCTGTCCAGAGGCGCCCGTTCAATTCAATCGCGCTGAGATACGAAATTTATTGATGCAATAACACGACGCGTTACAAAGGTACGTCATCGCGCGACCCGGGGAGAGCTGACCCCTTGACCTCGTGACATCCGGGGCCTGCGTAATGTAATAAAAGACTGTATTGATTTCCGGTTGTAACATGCCTGATTTCCCCCAGTTATCAGTTTACTTTACGTGATTAATATATTCACTCTCTCTTTAAGCCGAATCGCGTCTCTTTCGCAATCATTGACAATTTCTTGCTCTACTCCCTAAGCATGTTTAGATATACAGTATTCAGACTGTCAACTCAGCCTGAACATATGCAGACGGCATCGTTATTGTTGACAAGTGAATTCGGGTCCGGACTAGAATTCAAATGTAAACACTAACAGTGCATTCTACACATAAAGACACTGAGCTGACAAGCTTAATAATTAAGTGAGTGTTTCAACATGCTTGGGAAAGTATAATAAGTTAAAACTGACATATGAGAGTGAAAATGAACCACCACAAGTTAGAGCTTCTCGGCCTTACAAACAAACTGCACTTGTGATAGACGTGAAAAATGGTGGATTAAAAATTGTAAAGCTGTTGGTGTCGGTGCAATGGGATCAAGAATACCTGCAAACAATTATTGTTTTGCCCGCGGCTGTCTTACACTTCTGAAGTGTCAACGGTCCCGTTTACTAGCTGTGCACTCCGTATGCCATCTTATCCACTTTTGGAATCCCCCAAGGCTTCATGTCGATCTGTCTCCTGCGAATATTGATAACTTTGATCGTTTGCAAGCTTTCCAGAGTCCCCTAAACATTCTTAAAAACCCTGTAGAGTGACAAGGGTGTATTGTGACCCATACATGAAAACTGAAAGGCAAACAAAATAATCTCATTTTTGCGTTAACCCTTTGAGTGCTGTAATTTTTCAGACCAAAATTTTAGTACCAAATTTTACAAAAATTTTATGATTTTTTTCTGTAATTTTTTTGATAATTTTGGACCAAATGGACATAACATTTCATCGACTACAGTTTTTCATCAAAATTTGGCAAAGATCTGAAAATATTGACTTGGGTTTGTAAATTTAAAGGTTACTCAAAGGATTAAATACCGTATGACTCGTAGGCAATAACAATTGGCAGGGAGGTCGGAGAACACTGAAAAAGCTGCAAATATCAACGAACATCACTTGCCGGCACATACATTTACCCATAAGTTTGGCGCTTTGTGTCCAGCCGACAATTTTAACACATCGAATGAGCCTTAAAGCTTTGGAGCCACTATAAAATACATTTGCTTCGTTAAGCAATTTAATTTCAATTTGCGAGTTTCCGCCCCGATGACGACGCGCGCTAAGGGTTCTGTACTTTCCCGCGTTTATTAAATTGTGTACTGAACACAGGATCCTATTTTCAACGCCTTCTCCCTTCTCCTATTTTATCCAATGTACCGCATCTTCAAGGCTCAAGGCCAGCGTGTCTTCAAATGCACAGGTGCCAATTAAATTTTGTATGAATCCCGCCGTTCATTTCCCGCCGGCATCTCTCGCAAATGTAAACTTACGACATTGCTTGTGGAGTGATTTTTATCGTCTGCCCTACGGCAAGAAACGTCATTCAATCCCAAGGTAGCTATCTGACCGCAGACCTCTCTCTCTCTCTCTCTCTCTCTCTCTCTCTCTCTCTCTCTCTCTCTCTCTCTCTCTCTCTCTCTCTCTCTCTCTCTCTCTCTCTCTCTCTCTCTCTCTCTCTCTCTCTCTCTCTCTCTCTGGTTAAAGGGAATGGAGGGGTACCGCTTACTTTAAAGAAGATGGTTTACGAGCCACGTCCCTATAGATATGCAGGTTTGTGTGCTTATACATGAGCATATAAAATATTATATTATATTATATTATAGTCACTAGTAACATGATTTAACTATTAAATTCAGAATATATTGTCTTTATTTTTTGGCTTCAATCCCAATGGGATGTTTGGCCAGTTTAATGATGGCCGTTGGTCAGTTTTGATAATTTGGCAGCCGATTTGGGTGATTTCTCCGAGTTATAATTATGCACGATTTCTAGTCGGAACTCCGCTCAAAGGTCGTGTAGGACCCATACGACCAATGGCAACACTGTATCCAAGGTACGATGGTGATTGATGAAGTTAAAACATGTCTGTCATAATCTACATCGTATAATTTAAATGTTGCAGCTATGATGATGAGGTGCATCTAGATATCGTGCACGAAATACATCGTTTGTAAACAAGAAACTCGCACACGCGCAGGCGCAGTTCCGACGACAGTTTCCCTCTAAAGTGATATCTGGATACAGTGAAATTACCGTATTGACTAATGTTGAACAAAGGAAAGTTCAATTGCATGTACCGATTCATACGGCTTTCAGTAAACGATGTTCATCAGATTTCACAAAGTATTTTTATAATCACCAGCCACCATGTTTTAATCATCTTGGCATTGTTCGATAATTCTTGCCTCCAGTGCCGAAACTATCTGCACAACAGTAATTGCTGCTTTGGGGGATTTCTAAATTGCTCATCCATGAATGTGAATTTTTTTGTATTCAAAGTAAAAAAAAAGTGATAGCAAAACATATTCGACAGTTTGTTGTGGCATTTCTCACTGGTGAGCGTGCTACATTGTTGAAAACAACGGCCTTGCACTTTACGCGCGGGAAACTACTTTTGCATCTAAAATTTTTTGCACTCTGTTAGGATGTAAATCTCCATATGATGTCATATTTTAACCTGGGGGTCAGGGGGGAAGTTTAACGACTAATGTCGTGGCGCAAACCTTTACGAGGGAACTTTCTATTAGACATTGTCAAGAAATAACTGTGTCGACTCTGGGCGTTTTAGAGTTTCAAATTTTGCATCGTTCGGTCGCACATGTTGAATATACGCGGGACTGTACGAGAAACCATTCTTTTGAGCCGCTTGCAATCTGCATGCTGCAAAGTAGGGCACCTCACATTATAGGAATATGTCACAGGCAAAAACACTGCTCATTCGCAGCGGTTTCTTAGCGGGCGGACGAGCAATTTGTCCCGTGTCAGCAGGCGGGAATGGGTAGTTTGGCAGGATTCTTTATCATTGAAATTCTAGTGAGCGACTCGAGGTAAAATATCCCGGCAGAGGATTCGTTTATTTGTGAGGGTTTGTCGACGATGGCAAGAGCAAACACTTTAGGCTCAGAGAAAAGGCATTTAGGCGGGGTGGGTTTGAGAGGGCTGTAGCGAACAGTGTTTCCCGGTCGAGTAGGGGACAGGGAAAGGAAACTTTAAATTAGTTACAAAAACTCGGCAATTTCGAAATTCTTTTCACTTTCGGCGAGACTTTGAAATTTTAATATTGTTCAAAACGCTTAATAATGATATATTTAGACGTAAAAGTACCTTAGGTGGGAATTTGACAAAATTGACTGCCCAAATGTGTTGAACCTCTAGAATTTTGCTAAGTTGCAACACGGCTATTTTTCCCGCGTTTTTTTTCTGAGTTTTATCTTTAAGAAAGAAAGATTTAAGATTTGCAGATATGTCATTATGAAGTTAAAGGACTTGGAGTCGTTTAGTTAGGGTTTATTATGACATATATATTCCCCTTGCAAGTTCAAGTTACATACAATACATTTCTGACATTTGCTGGCTCTGAGACTTTCGTTAGCGTCCCAAACTTCACAAACTTCTTGTTGGGATATTTATTTTTGATTTGTTGCATCATAATTTTCCTTTTCCTATACAAGATTATTATGAAATGGCAGATCATTGTTATGACACTAGATTTAAACTTGGTGCGAATCTCTCTTTACCTAGAATGCATACCTCTTTTGGTCAATTTGCAATTTCGTACATGGGTAGCCTACATGGAATAGTTATGGAATAATTTACCGAATACTGTTAAAATAAGTTCATCACGATATCAGTTCATAAAATCATTAAAACAGTGGTTGTTACGAAACTAGTCGAGAAAGTTTAATACTATTCACTTCACTGAGCGCCACATGGTGGAATATGTAATGTAAATATTAAAGAGAACGGGACCAGACTCGATTAGCATATAACTATTTTTCTGGATCCATATTTGCCTTTTGCCTATTTTCAGTTTTTGTAATAATGAACTTGTCAAAGATTCTAAAAACAGGCAATAAAAATAAAATGAAAAATGAATTGTTCCGAAACAGGCCGCGATAATTTCCCGCCAAGAGCGCGCAATGAGCACGGTTTATCTTAGAAATAGGTCAAACTGTGTGATAAGGGAGAAATCTAACTGTACCGCTGTGGAGTGTATTTTGACGTATTACATAGCAATTTAGATGACATAACCATTGAAGTGTGTAAATGACCTCGACATGTGAGCTACCAAGTTAACTTCAGCACGCGCCACGACTCTGGCGTCAAGCTCGTCAAATGAAGGAGCCCGTCGCATTTCTCAGTTTTCCCGGTCTTTCTCCGATTTCAAAGCGGCAAGCGATATTTCGTTTGATTGGGTTACTCTTGAGATATCAGATACATTCTGAAATCGCGTTGGACACGCGCGGAACAGCGAGCGGTGCTGGCAGCGCCACAGGGACGCGTTATCTTTCGACTGACGAATGTTGGTACTATGAGTACCCATTTTCGAACATTATAACTCGATCTTTTACAACATTTGTTTTCCGTGTTTGTTTGTTCACAATAACATATCAATTATTAATGAATATTTATATTTCCGTCTGATTATAAAAATAGTATTTTCAAGATTAAGTGCTTTGCCACTGTTCTTATATAAAACAACAAGGGTGGACACAAACCGGACACCTGAAAGAAAACTGCTCTGTACGTCAATCATTTCAAACGGAAACTGTCATTGGACAGATGGCGCGTGGTTCATCGGAACGCGTACGGTCTGTACGTTACCATGTACGACTCGCGCTCGAACCTTAGTAAAAATCACTGAAATATGAAAAAAATGACCAAAAAGATATTCCACACTTCACATATTGTTAGACAGGCACTAGGTTTAATTAGTTGTACGCATATGTCTTACTTTAATGCCATGAAACAGTCGAAAACTGTGCGAGATCCATACTTCCGGGTTGAAACACTGGGACGTCGTTTGCAATGTTTGTATTTGCACATACTTACGTCATAGGAAAGCCAGCACTTCATAGCCAATCAGCACTTGAGAAATCCATTGTGACATCGCGACCTGTAATTTGCATACAGAGCAGTTTTCCCTTCGTTCAAGCAGCGAAATTACACTCCGTTTCAAATGACAAACGCACTATTTGGTAATGTTACCGGAAAAATTATTTATTTGACGTAAGAAATGGCCATAACTATTGGTTTTGTTGGCATATAACCCGTTACAACATGTACAATGTAGATTTTCCAAAACGGTCTAGTTCGGTGTCCACCCTTGGATTTCTTATGAGTAAGAGTGTGTGTACAACTATTCATAGTACCCAAATTCGCAAGAGGTTGCAGCGTGCGCATGACACAGCTGGGAAAATAACGCGTCCCTGTGGGCAGCGCGGCCTCCCCACCAGACTTGCTGCCACGCACACATTAGCGTTCAGCGTTCAGTGAAGAAGCAATCGAAACAACAACGAGACTTATCAAATCGTTCCCAGAAGCCTTTTGCTATTAACTGTATGGGAAAAGTGTACGAACCACAGGGTATTGCAAGCAATATTCGTCAAGGAGTTATGATCAATAAATGTCAAGTATTACGCAGGAACGCGCCTTGGGGGACAGAAATTCGGGCTTTCAAATTTTAACGATTCTCTTCTGACCTACCACTTGTGGGGGCTCATTTTGAAGCTCTTGATGAAAGAAAAGGTTTCACTGTCTTAGTTTTTCGAAAATCGAAAATTTTATTTTTCTCCATAGAGTTAACACAGGGATAGCGACCATTTTGAATTTCAAATATCGGGAAATTTCAAGTAATTTGTCTCTCCAGTATCAATTTTTGCACGGTGACCCCTGATTTCTATTCTTGCTTTGGTAAGAGAGTGGTCGAAAGTTTCATTGAGGAAAGTTCGAGCAAAAGTTTGAGCAATTCACTTTAGAGGCGCATATTACCTTAAAAGCTGCTAATGAGTTAGTTGGTCAGGGCGATAATTAACAGATATGATCTGTTTCGTTTGAGATACTATACAGAGATAGCGCGGGTAAAGTAATAGGCACACACACGGCACAGGTAAGGCTTTTATCATTTTAAAAATGTTTAATACATATATTTATTGATCATAACTTCAATGTGTATGTGAACTGGGGTTTATAGAAATTATACCACTTTTCACGTTCTCGTGCCGCTTGTATCGAGACATGCTCACTCGCGATTGTATACATGGAGGTGTTACAGACTAAATTTTCTCTGGCTTATTGTACTTGGGCCTCAGCCCAAGTACATTTGTTTTCATTCCGTGGGAAAAAACTCTGTAAGGTATAACCATTTCTGGCTGAGACCAGGGAGGGCAAAATGTCTTGGCTTCATCTTTCTGGCATAATAAATGGCGTAATGATGTTAACTGAATGGAAGTGCTGCTCTCGGCCAGTCTTGAATAAGTGAGATGTGAATATTAATGCTTCTCTATCTGAGTTTTTGCCACAAAATCTTCTGAATATAATCAAAATGTGCATCGAAATGCAACAATTAATGCACCCCCCGTTTCCTAGGCGATGGCACGACCCTTGCTACACCCACTGGACCAGCCAAAGTGGGAGGGGTAATTTCAGTTTGGTCGAACAAGAGGGCTCGAGACCAGAATTTAACATTTAAACTTGAAACATGTTTAATCGCTGACAAGATGTGGACTAGTGTTAATCCAAGTAAAAGTGTGAAAGGAATGTTTTATATCCCGGACACAATGAAAAACATTACGACTGGAAACTGTACCCCCAGCTGAGAATAGTAATGCCCACAGCGATGGAGAACACTTATCCTTGAGCTGAGAAAACCAGACCATCATTTCGAAATAGAGCTGCAGATTCGAGAAGCTCGTTCAAAATAGCTAGGTACACCCCATAAGGGGTGGTTTCGAGTTTTGAGGGCAAATTTCGCCTCCTTCATATAGAAATCGTACGTTTGTTTTTTTTCCAGGAGAACACACCATTTGACACAAAATTTGCATGTAAAGGGTCGCCAGTAAGCACGTGGTCAAATCTGGCATAAGAAACAATATGAAATAGTGGGTATAGCCAGTCCAAAATAAACTGATTTGAACTTTTGTGTTTTGTAATTTATACCACTGCAGTAACATTACCTTTTTTTGACAACATCACACATGTAATACGTTTTGAAACTGAGTACTCCGACGTATTCTGTGTCTCCTTTGCTAAAAATACGGTATGCCGATTACCATGTAAGGAGATGATGACGTCAAGACAGATTTGTAGTGCGTTTGGTCCTGGATGGTGCACGAAGTTTTGTCAAGGTAGCTTGTGTATTTATTTCCTAAATGGGAGAGATTAGGGTCGATCTAAACGAAGGCCGAAGAATGTTATGATACTCTAAGCGAGCTGAACTCTAACGCGAATGGAGGATGTCTAGAATGATCTCGTCTCATTAAGATTATTTGGCGGTCAGTATTGAATTTCAACTGCGTCACAAGTTTGCGAAATGAGTATTACGTCGAACGGTCAACGAACGATATTTTAGAAATCTGGAGACATGGCACATCGCATTTTTATTTTAGTATTTTATATTTTACAAAAGATTTAAGAAGCAATGATTTTGTCGAAAATTCTGAAATATAGGAAGATTTGATCGCGAACACATTTTCACTTGGGGTCAACTAGCCCTGCGTACGATGCTGTGTGTTCCGCTACAGCTAATAGCCCCACTCACCACAGCCCTGAAAAGACCCGTACGTAGGGTCGGTGACTTCAAATCCATTTTGGGACTTGACGTAAAAAGCCAAATATACTGCCGAAATTCAGCGTTCTTGGGCCCAAGTCGTATCCCAGCCTACCTCAGCTACTCGATCGCTTCCAAAAATGACAGTCCTTTATTCACTTCTCGTAAATAACCGTCGATGTCGGCAACTCTCTCGCTAGCCCTGCGTACGATGCTGTGTGTTAGCTGTAGCACATAGCATCGTACGCAGGGCTAGGGGTAAACATGGGGTCGCAGCCATGTTGCCTCAAATCTTATTTCTGTCTGCACTCAAAACTCAAAAATGTCGGATATGAACCTGAAAAATCGATGTAATTTTGTCAAACTTCGGCGAAATTTCAGCCTATAGACAAAATTTCATCTAGGTAAGGTAAATTTACTGAAATTTGATCGTGAAATAATCCTGAGCTTGAACGTGACAGCTCGCCTTCTCCGGGAAGTCAAGTATCCAGCTGCCCATACACAGTTGATATGGCCAGGTTTATGAGATTGTTTTCAAGCGACGGCGGCAGACCGTACGGGGCTTTGGATATGAACCTACCGCCGGTGTAGCTGTAATAACTGTTGCGTTGTTTTTAGTGCCACGGACGAAGTCCTGGGGGTGTTATACTTATAGGTTTGGTCATGTCAGTCCGTCCGTCCGTCCGTTCACGCAGATATCTCAGACATGCCCTGGTCAATTTCTTTCAAACTTTGCACAAGAATGGTACCCAACCCCATACAGATGCACGTCGATTTGTTTCACAATGCGATCGAATTTGGCCGTGTTAGAGGACTTTTTAGTTTACACCTCCATAGACTCCCATGTATAAGGCAGTTCTCCATAGACACCATGTATAAGGCCAAGAAAAATAAAAATTTAGTTTCTCATTGTATTCATATTGCCTAAAGGATGCAGTGACACAGTTTTTTGTCCCCACGGATAAAGTCCAGGGGCTTACATATTGGGTCATATCCGTCCGTGAGTCCATCAGTGAGTCCATCCGTTCACGCAGATATCTCAGACATTTTGACAAAATATCATGTGACCTTGATGACCTTTGACCTCAAATATACATTATTGTCCATAACTCAGTAACCACAAGTGCTAAACCTTTCATATTTGGTATGATGGGACACCTTATGACGCCACATATTGTACCCCATTAATTATACACATATCTAATTTTGAGCGAGCCAATAGAGCTAGAGGTCTGATTTTTGGTATATAGGAATAACTTAGCAATACAATTATTATGACAAAATGTGACGTGCCTCAATGACCTTTGACCTCAAATATACATATTTGTCCACAACTCAGTAACCACAAGTGCTACACCCTTCATATTTGGTATGATAGGACACCTTATGACACCATATATTGTACCTCATTAATTATGTGCATATCTTATTTTGAGCGAGCCAATAGAGCTAGAGGTCTGATATTTGGTATATAGGAATAACTTAGCAATACAATTATTATGACAAAATGTGACGTGCCTCAATGACCTTTGACCTCAAATATATATATTTGTCCACAACTCAGTAACCACAAGTGCTACATCCTTCATATTTGGTATGATAAGACACCTTATGACGCCACATATTGTACCTCATTAATTATGCGCATATCTAATTTTGAGCGAGCCAATAGAGCTAGAGGTCTGATTTTTGGTATACAGGAATAACTTAGCAATACAATTATTTTGACAAAATGTCACGTGACCTCAATGACCTTTGACCTCATATATATTTGTCCACAACTCAGTAACCACAACTGCTACACCCTTCATATTTGGTATGATGGGACACCTTATGACACCACATATTGTACCTCATTAATTATGCGCATATCTAATTCTGAGCAAGCCAATAGAGCTGGATGTCCGATTTTTGGTATATAGGGATAACTATAGGGTAGAAATCTAAATATGCCCATCTAAATATTAGACATCTGCCATCGAGAACAAAAGAAATTTGCTGTAATTTGAATATTTAAGGAGTTTAAGCAATTTCCACTATAAATAAAGAACCCCTGCCTCAAACTCCACAAAAGTTGCTAGACATATTTTGCCGTTGTCATGCCATTGCTTCGTTTAATAACCAGTTAATCCCTAATTGACAGGAGGAAATTCAAGACCATATTTGAATAGTAGTATATATTGTCCTCAAAATTACTCTATCACGGCCCAAGTACTCATTGCCTTCAGCAATACTGCCTTGTTGATGTTGTTTTTATAATTTCGGAATCTGTACAAAGGTCAGTGATCGAGACGGCTTAACTTTTCTAGTCTGTGTAAGGGTTAATGATCGTAACGAATTTTCTAAAGATCGTTACGAATTTTCACACATCTTGGTTAAAACTCCGTTGTTAGGGACATTTAATGTATTTACGTCATTAATACCTAAGTATCAAGGATAAAGATAGAAACTTGTATTAGTGACATCTAGTGTCAAGGCAGTAAAGTAAATTCGTATCATCAATATCTTAATTCCCGACAGGACCCTGGGACGATTACATAAGGGAAATGGTGTATAATGATGATGTCACCTATGCAGATCATGTAAAATTTTATATGATCAATGTCATATCAGAGAAAGTTTAGTAATGTATTTCTTGAAGGGAAGAATATTTTAATTATTGTAGCCAATCAGGAAATACTAGTTGATTAGTGATTGGAGGATTGACTAATTTAATCTAATTTGGATGTTATGATTTCTTTTTAAAAAGGGATGATCACCCACTATCTTGAGTCGGAGATAGCTGGGCATCTGATGTGTAAACTTTACACTTCAGTAATAAACCACCATCATTGATATCCAACAACTCTGTGAGTCTCTACTCTGTCAAAGATCTCGAAGTACCTCTCAGCAGTGAGTACGCTCCCCAGACCGGCGAGGTACGACTATAACAGAGGCATTACTACGCCGATCGACAACGCAGCCTTAAAGCAACAGGACTTAAATATTTCAGATTTCAAATTTTGCTCTGATGAAAATCTTAATAGCCCAGAATTCAAGCGGGACAGAAGGTAATAATACAATGTTAGAGACGAGCAACGTGATTTTGAGGAAGTGAGGTTGTCATTAATCAATCATGGAACAACCTAATTTTCATCTTTTGACAATTTGTAGGACAAAAGTTAGAAGTCAGACAAATTTAGAAACTGATTATATATTCAAAATGCTATTTACACATTTGTAATGAAAATATTGTTCATAATGTTTATCGAATCTTTATTTGTTTATAAGGGGTGAAAAACTTGAAATCCAAGGTAAAGATGAGGATATTTGCTCATAACAGGCACGACAGAATGGTTAACGGGCGGCTGAGCAGAATTTTTCGAAAGCTATCCAACGTTCTTCCAACAGTTGTGTGTAGGTGATTCCTCCGCGCAAGATAGATGGTCGTGCAGAGACTTTATATCATTGATGCTATATTTCGACGCGACCACAGGACGCTCCACTCTCCATATGATACGATCAAAATCATAAGGACTCAACTGCTGTTCTTCGAAACCCCAAAGAAGTACATCACTACTGCATTTTAAAAGTCAAATATCGTGTCATGTTGCTACTTCTTGGGTTATAACATTGACAGTAGCAAAAGGAAACTCATCGCTTCACTTAATAGCAGGAGAATTATGATTAAATTGAACGACCACGCACGCCTTCAATTACCAGAAGTCTTACATTGCCGTAGGCGGCGGCTCTCAAATATCAATCTAGCATCCAGTAGCTCAGATCTTCAAAAAATTACTTGTTCTCTTATTTCATATGAAGGAAGTACTGGTTCGTATTCACATTTTGGGCTTCAGGACAGTCATTGTCCTCTTTGCTACAAGCAGACGACATTCACTTTTCAAAATACGCGCCATTTTGGAGTGGTACAGAGACGATCTCTCGTAACTGACGGAGCTACAGACTGTTTTTAAGCAGAAGTCATTCAAAAATTTTTCTCTTATGACTCGCTATACTTCCCTCAAATGCATGATTGAAAGAAAAATAATGAGCGTGCTCCCGAAAACGACAGCTGATGTAATATTATATGCAACCCGTGTAAAATTCAGTATCTTTTTCCCGCCTTGTGAATGTTTATATGTCTCGGTGAAAACAACAGCTATCAGGTTGTTTTCGTGTTCTAAGGGCAGTAGTTTGTTTTCGTGACCTCATCGTCGCAGACTCTTTACGCTAATGTTGCAACTCAATAGACTGGAGAGGCTGTACTCCGAGTCTGCTTTATCAAAATGTTAAACACATACTTCCAAGCCCAGAGCTCTTGTCTGCTCCACAACCTCTTCACGGTAACGAAAGTAGCTGTTACCGTAAAGAGGTGAGCCGTTTTACGACGACTGCTGTCGTGCTTTCTCGCCTTTCACTCTGTTATCCGATTTTAGATTTACGGGTTGTTCCAGCTGAGAGATGCAAAAAACAGTACACAACCCACCATGGCGATAAATCAGGTTGACACAGTGCAGGGGATACACCCTGAAATCTTAGGAAGGAGTGGTGAGCATAGAAATTCTCAGTGCAAAACGTGAAAAAGAACACGATCGTCAAGATGGAAATCGTGAAAAAGGTCACGACCACCCAGCTGCTTCTGCAAAAAAAGGTGGCACAGAATAACGTGTCGAATGAATGGCAAAAGTTTAAAGAGTTTGCGACGCCAAAAAATATTCCAACTCTAAGAAGATGCAATAATTGCATTTTCTCAATCTGACCATCCCGTCGAAAGACTTCAAGGTACATCCCTGAAGATACACAGAGCCAGAGAGTATATGCATGTGTCATGTCTTCAGTATCTGTACAAGGGGCTCTGGCCCAGATTTTCTGCGTTCAGACGCGTTGAAAAACGATACGTGTTTTTCGCTTCAACGCCTAATTGAAATATAGCCAAGCCGTTGAAGGGACGTGAGACGACAGACTGGCCATGTTGCTCTAATATTTTGAGGGTCAAATGTTTAATGATGCTATTGACAACGTGTCTCACGTGTTATCCCGGCAAGGCACGCCACAGTTACAACATGTGTACCAGTAGGTCAGGACTAAGCGGACGCAAAGACGGTCCGTTTGTGGAAATCGTCCGGGAAGCCAACGTGTATGTCCGCGACGTTGGTCACAGTGACAAAATGGTTGGTATTAGTGTCTTCCGAGGAGGGTATGGCTGGGGGGTCCACAAATATTTTCTCAAGGTGGAAGGTCTGTCTCCAAGGCGCATTCTACCATAATCAAACCCTTTAGAAAGTATATCGGCCATTCATGATCGGCGTGTCTTATAGAACCTTGCTGTTTTATCTAGTTTGTGAAAGGAGCTGGTTGATCATTATCAACATACATTTTGGCAGATACCTGAAAATATCATCCATTACTCAATTCCAATTGGAGGCTTGGGCGAACAGACCTTTTTTCGGCCACTCTTGTGAAATGTTGACGGTTGTTCAGTAAAAATAAGTACTGACAAACTACAATGTGTGCAATAAAAAGTTCAAAGACAACGTTTGACCTGTGCTTTGTTAATTTCGAGGTGTAAACTTTCAAGTGCACAAGGGACATCAGTCGCAAAGTACAGGACCGAGCAGACAGAAAGGCAGGCAGGCAGACAAAGAGGCGTATAGATATATCCAAACTTTTGACGTTGAACTTGCACATCGGCCATGGTTCGAATCGTGAATGAGGCTAAAGAGAAAAAAATAATTGTTTCTCGGATTTTTTTTTGGGTAAAGCTACAGAGGCGGCGAGCGATTTTTTAAATCTATTTTATGAACCAGTAAAACCTCCCACTAGTTACATCGTTACTGATGACTTGGAGTCTAAATTTTACAAACTGTTCGCAATGATAGAGCCTTTACACATGCTTTTATTGTACAGGCAATGTTGACAGAACAAATTCTGAGCATTTTCATGTGCTCCAAGAAGGTAACAAAATACTGTAAACATATATTCACAAGGAAAATGCCCTAAAATTAAAACAATGGCAATATTGTCTTGTTGTATCTGAGCTCTTTCACACAGCACACACAGCCAGATCCGACGCATTGAACGTGGCAAATATCATGTTTGATTCGTTTGCAGAAGGACACCGCCAATTGACCTTTGACATCGACGCAACCATGCGTTTTCTTTCCATCGTGATAAATACCTGTGCTTCCAATACACTTCTCATCAAAACCGATTCACCGTTTGTCACATGTCAGTAACCTGTTGAACAAATCCCCGCACGCATCATCCGGACCAACGCTGAGCAATGTCTTTGGAACTACATGATGTATATTCACAAGATTTAGTCAAGATCAACACGGCTCTATTGAAACTTTTGGAACTACATGTAATTGGAAGACGTTGCGTCGAATTCTGGTGATCAAATTAATGCCCACGGTGTACTAACCTTTACAAAACAGAGCTATTACTGCTAAAAGTCGACACCCGTCGCTTTGTACCACGCAAAAAAAACACTGACGCTCTTCAACTTGCTAATTGTCGTTTGCCCGGACTTGTACATGTACAAGTCATATTCGAATTCCCGCGCGCGCAAAAACAAAAACTCAAGAAACTGACAGCACTACAGGACATTGTATTTGCTGCAATGTAAAAAAAAATCAAAATTGGCTAAAAAGAAGCGGCGATTCAGAGAAATAATTTATTTTGCCTGGCCTAACTATTGATGTGTATTCATGTATAACGTTTGTGAATGAACCCTGCTGCCGGTGGTTGAGCGCAAATTGCGATGAACATAATCAATAATCTGCTTCACGAAGAGCACCCACTTGGAAAGGACGTTATACGTACTTTGCTGAAGTTGAAAATAAGACTGCTACCCCGATATCATCTAAACGTTTTCTACGAATACAGGTAACCGAAACCTTCGTAAGAGCTGATGCCGCCCATTACGCTACAGGCGATGACAGCTGGCTCGCAAACGACAAACAAGAATTTGCACTGAATTTCTCAACGGTGGATGACATTTGAATAAATTCTGAACCATGAACAACAATGTTTGGCCGTCTGTCAAGTTAAGCTACGCATATTCTTGGTCGGACGGATGTTTTCGCGACTGCCGTGTTTTTTTCGCGTCTATCGTCCAGGGGTTATCATGACCCCGCCCATTTGTCTCGCACGGATAGTTTCTCCAATCCACTGGGCACGCAGTCGTTCCTATCCCTGTATGGCTACATACGTGTACTCTGGCAACCCCCACTTCTTCGTTACCGGTAGCTGTGTACAGTTGCTGCGGGTTAAGTTTCTAAGTGTGCCGTACTATTTCCAAGCTGGTCCCATGATGGCATTCCGTAAACATTTCACAGACCAACGCCCGGGGCCATTCGTTCAACATGGCGGCCCAGCTCACGACACCAACATACTACACTACAGATTTTGTTGTCTAGTGTATGTTGCACGTTCCAAATTACATGTAATTATAAGATCTGTTCAAATTTAAGCGAGCGGAAATTTTACTTCCGTTCCGGGAAATATCTCGGAAGACATGCAATATTAGCGACTAAAGAAATTACCCTACTATTAATCAAATTCACGCCACTCATTGGCCAATGTAAATATGAAATCTCTAGAAACAACCAATCACAGACATCCTGCGTTACTGTCGTTGGATATGCGCTTTCATTGGAAAAATCGTCCCGAAAAAATGTTTATTCAAGTTTTCCATGGTTGAAGGTTAGGGAACGCAGGTCTTTTATTAAGGTAAAAATATTCGTTTTCATTCGTATTATTATTAAATGACTTAAAAGCCGTAAAAAGTTCGCCATTGAAAGTTATAAGTTGCAAGAGTTTTTAGTAAACATTTTTTGCGTTCTCAATACTCACATTGCTTAGGAAAAACTGTGTTACGCCCACCCTTCCCCAAAGGGCAATCATTACGTACTTCGTGTTGAAAATTGAGGACATCATCTTCGGCGACCGAGCGATCAAACGGGCCTTTTCGGTCGTCTACACACGTATTACAGTCCAGACGCGACGCCTGCTGTCTACATACGGCTATTCGTCAAATTCTGGTGTCATTTTTAGGGCTTCACTCAGGCGATCAAAATTGAATGGTACCGCCATTCACCTTGTCGTCACGCCAAAGAGAACGCAACAATAAGCATGCGCGCGTAACTGAATCAATTGGCATCGCAGCTTTCAGTCCTGTCTAAGTTACAGGGATACACGGAAATTGAATCACGGTATCTGTCATAAATGAAGCCTCTTCAATATTGCCGATGCTTTCCTCAACGATTGCACCATTGGGAAATTTAATATGATTGAGTATCAGACAAACGGACTCGTCTGCGTTCATCAACAACGCTAGCATTTTTTGCAGCTTTCGTTCGTGCGGATGCTGACGCGGGAAAAGCACAGCAAAGAATGTGTCTGTGATTTTTTTTAATGAAAGTTTTCTTTTTCAATCGATTTTCTGGATTTCTACATTATATATAGTCTTCTATTGATATTTTACTGGCGTTGCAATTTAATATTAATTTGCAAAACGACAGGTATTAAGTTCGATTGCAAGAACTACACCCATCACGGGACAGATATATTTCAACTATCCTACTTTAAGTCTAGAACCCCACCGTTTTTTCTGTACCCCATAAGTAGGGTGTCCAAATTACGGATAGGTTCTAGGCTACTCTGCTTTCTGGTCAGTGACATTCGGAAAAGTGGTGCGATTTGATATTGTATAGTTCACTTAAACACCTACATATATAACCACAACATTTGTTTAGCTTGTTTGTTTGTTCGTTTTTGTTTGTCTGTTCGTTCGTTCGTTTGTGTGTTTGCTTGCTTGCTTGTTTGTTTGCTCGTTTGTTTGCGTCTGTTTGTTTGTTTGTTTTCTGAAAACCATGCTTGATAGCAGGTAGCTGAAAGTTCCAGCGGTAAATACGGTTCTAGGAGACAACAAGTTGGGATTTATCAATTTTTAAGTATTTCAAGTGATTCGATAATGGACACCCTGTAAGAAAGCCCACAAACTTGGATCTCTATAAATTAGTTTAAACAATTCGTTTTGGGCTCCTTATACTCGTCCATTCGCTAAACGACCACCTACATCACTCCATCGCCTGCCCTACCTCGCAATAAAGTTTTAAAAAAGCAAGTGCAAGAGCTTCAACTTCAACATCGAACAACAGCGACATCGCCAGCCAAAGCATAAGCAGGGCCTTCAGACGTGGGACACAGGGTCGATGAAGGAGACTGTCACAATTTGGCCATGAAGTCATAAAAAACACATTCTCACGCCTACCTACCCCTACCATTATCCTCTTAACACCCCCATGATGGGGCAAACACCATCCTAGAAAAAAAACGTTGGTTCGTACTGAGCTGTAATAATGGCATTAAAATGAGCAAGTTTGCCTTGATCTCCGTTCTTTCTTTTGGCAGCAAGGGAAGTCATACCTTAGCTGACGAGAAGAACATCTATCCTGTAATCCCAGTCAACCACAACAGGAAACAATATTTAAGTATATGGGGTTATCGGTTTTCACACACACACGAGCTCACATGCGTATCCCTGGTAGCTTTACGACCGTGGTTTTATATGTCGTGTTTACGAGACCACAAAGCCTTTTCAAAACACGATTTCACACCACAAAAACAGTTAAGGATTGTATCGTCTCTGTTTTCACGTCAAGTTTTTCACTTTTAGTGCCGCGCTTCAAGGGGCAGTTTTCCGAACACTCGATTTTCCACAATACTCTTATGTTCTGTCGCTTGTTTTGTGTAGAGAGTATTACATGTATATCAATCTGATTAAAATCCGATATAGATTTGGGTTGGTATTTTATGCTATCGTATTACGGTCTTTACCGTAATAAGATAGCGTAAAAGAGCGACCCATCTCTACAACGGATTTTAATCAGATTGGTATTATTACTGCGTTATATTGTAAAAAATTGAGACTGTTCCCGAAGCGGATTTTTCCTTTAAAAGCCTTCTTTTTCTCCCCTCGACCAGACTACCCCCCGTATATGCTAAGCCCTTCAGTTGTAAACTTAAAGGTACTTGTTTTCAACTGCCTATTAAGTAAACGCTTTCATCTTATGACATGTTCCAGATTTTCTCTAAAAACGTTCAACAACCATTTTTAAATAGTTTAACATTCTCCCTGCGGTTTGTTAGTTCTTGTGTGGTTTTGTATAATCAATATGCTTTATGCAAATTTCCGTTTACTTCTCCTCTCGTCAGGCGGCAAAATTTATAAAGAGGATTCGCTTGAATATCGGAAGTTGAATAATTTTGGCATTTGGTGAGTAAGGAGATAGGAGAGACTTATGTACGAGCGAAATGCTTAAGGATACTTCATATTTTCGCAAAAAAACTACCCACTTTCCTGTCTTCTCGGTACTATTTCGCCTTCCTGAGGCTGTTTTGAGCGGAGTGGGAGGCTTGCGTGTGCGACAAGAAGACGTGATTAGGTTTGTATGCTAGGCTGCTTTTTTCCAGACCGAGGTATGACATAAACAGCCCGGCGCACGGAGCCTATATAACCGCGCATCTAACAGCAGACTGGTCTTGCACTATGGCTAAGGAACTATTTCCACCAGATGTGTGGTCGGTAGCGTGGAAGATGATAGCTGATAATAATAACGCTTAGCCATCGGATGATCTTGTTTTGCACTTCGGAGAACGTCATTAAAGCGAGAAAAGGTCGTTAATTTCTAGGTCGCCAGACGCGAGACACAGAATGCTTGAACCGAGCATTTATCGCAATTCGCCTTGCTAAATCACTCATGTGATCTGTGGAAATCATCAAGGTACAAATATTAAAAAACTTTATTTGAGGAATTAACAAATCATTATCTGAAAAAAACAAAGAAATGTGATGGTTAACGTTGTCTAACCTCAATATTCTCTCATTCATACCCCAGATACAGTCTGATCGCAGCATGCGAAATGAAAGCGCTCGGAGACAAATTGAAGTCGAAAAGTCCCCCGTCCATTCAATATTCCATTCGCTGTTTCCATGATTACCATTGATTGGGCGAGTCGCTTACGTTCTCTATCAATTAATTGGCAATACAGCGAAAACGACTCAGCTAATGTATCTTTCGGCGATGCGAGCATCTGCTCCGATTTTAAATTGACTACAGGGAGGGAGGGATCGGTAAGCGAAGGTGCTGCGATTCTTCGGCGGCATGTTTAATCCAACAGGGGGGTGTCAAATCCAAGCGAGCGAAAGCACGGAGAAGGCAGACAATATAAATGCATTTGGAAGTTCTCGAAACTACAAGACGGCTGCGACGTTACGCTGAGTAGTCAGGCATATTAAGACCAAGGACGATAGTGAGGAACTATAAGATGTTTCGGATCACGGTTTTACATTATTAGAGCAGAAAAAAAGTAAAAAACAGATAGTGATAAGCACAGCGTGTAGTCTTTAGGGAACAGCGGTTTTTTTACGCTGTCAACAGCTGGTATCGCAGCAAAAACGTTCGAAACGGAACGAAACAGCATGGCGTCGTTTGACATAGCCCGGGGGACATATGGAGTCGGTTTACGCGGGGGAAACGAACCCTACAAGTAGGTGAATACTCCCTTTTCCAGCCAAACAAGACTCTTTTCTTACCAGGGGAAAACACGACAAAAGAAGCAGTGGCTTTCAGCTTTTTGTTGATAACGCAGAAAACCGCTCCAAAGAGTAGTTTTTGGAACGGGCGAGAGTTCGCCTACACGAGCTTCATCTTTCGCGGTTCTAGCTCCTCCAAGACCTCCCTTATATGTTGAATAACTTTAAGGTAGCGGTAAAGGCTAGAGCGTCAGTTATAAACTTCAATAAAACTATTAAAATATGAAAGTAGTCAACATTCTCTGTTGAATAAAAAAAACTAGACATTTGGGGTCATAGGCATTGCAGAGTTATAGCCCGTTGAAACTTCTGAAAAACTGACCAAATAAGAGGAAGTTGGGGAGTCCTTAGTGTATTAACTATGGTAGAGGTCCCCTAGCTTTTAAAAAAATGTTTGAAAAGGGAAAGTCATTTTTTACTGTTTTTCAGGAAAGTTTGACAAGGCAGTGCTTGCATTCAGAATGCGTGACTGCTATTGTAAATGCATTTTTAGATTCTTTGAACGTCAAAGAGGTGTCAAAGTGAGATTAACCAAAAAGACTGCTCTGTGACTTCAAAGAGGGGTGCAAATATGGCTTGTTTTCAACATTTTTGACAGAATAACAGTTTTCCTACATAATTGTATACAATTTAATCCAACTTTGAAATGAGATATGGACATGGAATTTTTACAGCCTATTAACAAGGTTACAGATAAGATTTGTACGGCACAATTTTCCTGTATTTGAAGTACTTTTTGAAAAATCACATTTTGAAATTTGAAAGAATTTTTAATAATTTTTTGATATGTAAACCCATGTAAAATCATAAAAACAATTTTATTCACAAATCCTGCCGTACAAATCTTACAATTAATAGTGTCAACATATTTATAACTAATTTGGTAATATTAATACTATCCAATTATTATTAAATTCAAATATGTAAAAAATATATGAAAAATTAAATTTTAATATTGATTGGTGTCATATTTCAAAATCATGGCTACAAATATACAATTTTTATATTCTTTGGAGAAAGTATTAACTAAGGGAGTTATCCTGAAAATTTGAACTAAATATCTTGATTCTAACACTTGAAACTTGACATTAACTCTGAGAAAAGAATTGGTGCAAAAATAGCCTTTACCGCTACCTTGAAAGTGAACGTCTTCGTTTTAACTCAGTATAACCGAGTAGTGTCATTATTGGAGAAATATCGCACTTTACCAATAAATGAAATGATCTATTGTATATTGTATATGTAAAATTGAGCATTTGTTCCTAGATTGTTCCTAGTTGACGCAGTATTGTTTCCATAGGGCGTTTCCCTTTTCACACTCATCAAAATTGTTCGGTTAATAAGGATGACGCATGGAATTGCATATTAACCATCAACATCTGGTGACCGGGCGTGTTTGTTTGTAATAGCTTATACTGTTGTAGGAACGCGTGTAGTATACATTCCAAATTTATCGTTTCGGACACTGAACAACCTGGTTACTTAGCGAGTTCACGTACATCAAAGAACCAAGGCTGCGTGAAAACTAACCGTCTATTTAGTGCTTGGTAACAAAATGTATAATAAATGCGAATAATGTGCAAGGTTCTTGACATACATAAGGCGGGAAACCGAAAACAAAACCGGGTGTATTGTCGGTGTAAACGCCAAGATGTGCACTTGAAAATTGATGAAGTCATGAGAAAGAAAATGATTTCGTGGTGCCACTTACGGGCACAATCCTAAAGCATGGGCTTCAGGGCACTTTCTGAATATGCCTTGTCCCAATTGCAAACCAAGGTCAAAAGCAGTTCAAATACATTTCTCGTGCTTTGTAACTTGCATAGCTATATTGATATTGATATGTTAATAACAGAAAAGTTCCAGACAAACACGGATTGATATTGCTTATACTTCGAAAGGCGTGCAATTTTTAAACTTTGCCATCAACCCCTCCCCCAATCCCCAAAAGTTAATGATACATTCAAGGATGTTAATAGCAAATATTAAACTGTCCTGGCCTTCGAACGTTCCTTTTAACTTAAGGCAAACAACTATGTTGTTTATTATAATTTTAGATTGGCCTTCTTGTATGTGAAATATACTAGCCTAGATTCCTTTCCCGTCCGCTTGCCTCCGTACCTCCGTCCCGGACGGAGGTACGGAGGCAAGCGGACGGGAAAGGAATCTAGGCTAGAAATATACATTATTCACGGCGATTTCATTTTGCGATACTAAATTTTCCAATTTTCACGCGACAAACCAACCCTCTCTGTGTATTTGCCCACAGGGGATACTCTCTACATGCAGGGGCGGAAACGATTCTCATCGGCTGTTACCACTATGCACGTGATTACATTGAATTTAATGATCACCTGAAGATAATCATTTATTTGCGCTCACGTTCCCGCGCGTCAGATTCTTTTAGAACAACTGTCGGTAAGAACACAGCAATAGGGAACAGTGTTAGGAACTAAAAACAAAAGTTCACAAAGTTGGGGGGCCTCGCTGATATTCTGTCGATAAAAATTCTCCTTGAAAAGTTGTTACATCGGTCCTCCAATGTGTCCCAGTGCTTCATCTGGTTATTAAAACGTGACAAATGACTGTCTGCCGAGTAAAAACAGATTCTATATGCTGAGAAAAGCAATGAAATACGACCCGTCTATCCTTCTAGTGTCTCTCTCGCTGAGCGCTATTGCTGGAGTTTCCAGAAACAGTTGACACAGCTCTCTGCGTTAAGTAGTGCGCGCCTTGAAAAGTGATGGACCCAAACCTCTGCTCAAATTTTCCACACTAAAGCCTGAAAGGATTCCCTTTCTAAATCAATTAAAAAACCTCAGGAGTCATCTAGCAAAATTAGGTACTAAAGTAATAAATGAACTAAAATCACCGATATTTGAAATTCAAAATGGCCGCTATCCATGCGTTAACCCTATGAGAGAAACTCAGATTTTCGATTTTCCAAAAAAATAAGATAGCGAAAACTATAGCTTGCTCTACGGGCTTCCAAATAAAACAACAAAGCGGTAGGCAAAACAGTATTGTAAAACTTGAGAGTCTGAATATATGTCCCTCGGTGCGAATACTACTTTAACGTAGCTGGTAGACTAAATTACCTGACATCGAACGGAGTCTCCATCACGGTTCGCAGACAACACACTGTACAGCGGTCACGCGTTGTCGCAACAGTGCTATGGCTCTTGAGAAGAAAAACAACCTTGTACTTCTGGAATGTGAAATTGAATGAGCCGCGAAACAATGTCACCTACTTCAGAAAATTCCACGTTACAAGTGCTGAACAAATTGAAGTTTGATACAGCGTTGGCACTGTCTTGTGAATAGGAAAGTGCGCACTTAAGGGGGTTGAAAGCCCGCTGAAGCAAATGAGTCGAATAATACAATGAGGCTATCCAAGACCTCGGGGCATCGGCTTGAAACGAGTAACCTCCATGACAGTTTCATGTCATCCAATCGGTGGCAGACTCACCGTCCCCGAAGCTAATACTCGGCGTCGCTTACCAGATACGGACGTAAACCCTTCCTCATGGGGGCATACGATACGTTCGTGACAAAAAGGGAGTAAACAGGTTTCATAATTGTAAAACACACTTCACCGCCACGAGCTTTCCCGGTAATTTCCTGTGTTTTTGGTATCGTTTCGATATCACTTCGCATCCAAAGTGTACAAAACTCATTTTCCTAACAAAATTAGCACGCGTAATAACAAAATTACACAACTTTTAATCATGCGTACACGCGCGACCACAACGTGCAAGGGTTTGATAGAGCAGGCGGGGTAACGTTAATTTAGCAGACATTAACAGTACGGCCGGGCGAATGTGATTTTTGATACTTCAAGCTATTTTTTTCGTTGTATTTCATAAAATACTTCAAGAAGACGAAATAATCGCCATTGGAAGGGATTAAAAATAGCTAGAAGATAAGCTATCATGAAAATCAGACAAAGGACCCAACCTAAGTGCCTATTTCTATGCAGAAAGATATTTTCATTATTTCAAGACCCATAAGTCAGCATGAATGAATCAAACGTTAATTGGACGATGATAGTGCTTCCTCTTGATTCTGTTGATACAGCGTTGAACTTGCCAGGTGCTCTGGCTTGGCAGTGACGTAACGTGGACTCGGGTTGCGAAATTGTTTAAGAGCACATACGCTTGGGGTGGACTCGCACTTTTATTCGGTGAACGATCGAGTCCGTATAGGTTTCTGACGGTTAAATACGATGGAAAGTCACGAATACATCCGAAATCTTACTGATGTAAAAGTATTGATTATGGTTGATGATGTTCCGCTTGCACAGAAGAATTTGTAAACGAATATAGAAACGGTTAAAAACCCCCAAAATTTAGAAGTTGAAAGAAGGATGGCAGAGAAGTAAAAAAGGAGACCAACAAATATTCTGTTTGAGAAATTCATACCTGTGTAGTTGCTGAGAAAGAACTGTAGTTATCTCAGGGTTAGCTTTTGCTTTGAATTCGGGTCCGGCGAACACTTCTGAACAACTTGGCGAAGATGCTTGCAGAGTTGATGCCGAGCGGTAGTTCTCCGTCCGTCGGTTGGTCTCAGTATCGCCGAGGAAAAACGACTCGCCGAAGGTGTCTCCCGACTGTAGGTGTGAGACGAAATGGGCGTCGAGGCGGACGGCGGTGCCTGTATATATGGCAAAGTTGTTTGTGCGAAGAAAAAAAATCACACGTCACTCTTAGAAACAAATGAGTTGATGCGTCAGTGACTTTTGGCGATCGTTACCATGGGGCGTTGCTAGGCTCTGCCTGCACGCATGCGCGGTAGGTTTCACCGACGAGGACAGATCTTGTTTCTCCCCTACCTACTGGCAGACAGAAATGGGATGCCTGTTTGTGAAATCGTCTGGTGCTTGTTAGGACGTGAGCACAATGGCTTCAATTTGATTTATATCTCAACTACAACGTTTATGAAAGTGAATGTTAATCAAGTGCAGTGTTTACTACTTTAAAGGCAGGTTCACGGCTATAAAATGTCGCGTTATCTAGTGATTACCAGATGGGTCATCCAACAAAAGTTTTTTGGAGCCATAGGCTGAGTTTTGTAATGAAAATTTGAACTCAAGGACAAAAGCAACAGATAAAAAAGGGGGAAAAAACGCGGCATGAAGCACGTTTTTATTCTAATTCTCGCCGCCTCTGTAACCGAGCCGCCGCCAGAGGCTTTCACATGGACCTCGAACAACTCTATCGGCACCCCAATTCGTCCACATCTGGCCCCTCGCGTTATTACTGTAAAGACGTGGCGGGGACGGTCTCATGAAGTAATTCGCCGATGAAAGACGGATGACGTCAGAGAGAAGCACAAATTTGTCGACCTTCTTTGCCATCCGGGTCGAGCAAACTCCTCCAGTTCCTCGTAAACTAGTCTGCCGAGGACAGCCGAAACCAAATCACACGAGGAATTTATCCAATTTATTCGCTCTACAAATTGATCTTGTTTTAATATCGCGCGGTAGACGCCGGCCGCTCTGCCGATTGTCTCTTTTTCAAGAATCAGTCGCGACGGCATTTCATTTTATCATAACTTAACACATTTTATCATGTTAGTACTTAATGAAGTGCGCGGCCTATTTTTCGCTCAAAAATTTGATAAGATAGAGTTAATCTTGCAGAGTCTAAGTTTAGACCGTGTAATTCTCGGCGGATGTTTGTTTTCCGTTTTCCACGGTCACCCAGGGCGGACGTCAATCGCCGAGACCGTCAGGAATACTGATCAACTTTTACCGAATCAAGGTCCACCACGAAACAGTGGATGAGAATTAAGATGCTGATATAGACCTACCAAGAAATCTGCTGTCACCCACCGGTATGGGGAGCAGCTTGTCTTTTTTCAGATCTCTTTAGGCCAATCTTCAAAACATATTTCAAACAAAAAGAATTTTTTCCGTTTTTTTTCTTTTGATACACGATATTAAATTTTGGTCTGACAAGGCGGAAAAAATGAATACTACGAAAGCATTTATTCCATATCAAATCAAGGAGATAAAAAGGATTGGTCAAATGTTTCTGAAAGGTCACCGTTCCTGGATCCTTCATGAGCAAGGAATACAGTTGTTCATTTGTTCATTAGGATTAGATAATGCAGTGTCGTTTAGATTGTCGTTTTGTCGAAATGCGAAAATTACTCACTGAAACACCAGGAAGTCAGTGAGTGTGGATGTCAGTTTGTGAATGTGGAATAAAACTAAAATTACCATGATGGCCATAATCATTATTATCATGAGTATCATCATCCTTGTCATTATCATCATAATCATCATCATCATCATCATCATCATCATCATCATCATCATCATCATCATCATCATCATCATTATCATCATCATCATCATCATCGTCGTCATCATCGTCATCATCGTCATCATCATCATCATCGTCATCATCGTCATCATCGTCGTCGTCATCATCATCATCATCATCATCATCACCATCACCATCATCATAATCGACATTATCGTCATCACCATATCATCTCTTTTATGTAGCAATTGCCAAATACCATTGGTGATATGACCTGGGTATACGCACTTTGAACAAGAATAATTATACGAGGTATAATCTTTCTAATTTTTACCTCCCCTCTCCCTCCCTCCCCCCTCTCTCTCTCTCTCTCTCTCTCTCTCTCTCTCTCTCTCTCTCTCTCTCTCTCTCTCTCTCTCTCTCTCTCTGAGTACATATCGATTTCTGCTCGTAATACATACATATTTCAATAAAGGAATGGTATTGGAGCCAGGAACACATCGTTTATTTGTACTTGTTTAGCTCGAATTCTTCCAAAAAATGTTAGAATCGGGTGAAGGACGAGCGACGCCACAACCAATTACTTAGATACTTTCATCAGCCAAAAAGTCGTCATTTTTGACACATATATGACTTTGAACAAACATTTGAATATAAATAAAATGCATTAATAATAACACCGGCTCCCGATACAGAACCGACTTTACATATTGACTGGCTTATTGCAATAATCAAACGTCTGCTACGATCTGAAGACTTCGATTCTCTTTGTAGTTTGACCGATTTACCGTTCATCCGTATAGCATGTCAAGTGGGACGAACCCCCTGCTATCCGAAATTATTCTTTCATATACGACGATCGAATTCTATCTTTAGAACTTGCCGATAGCTTAGAAACGTTCTCTCTCAGCTATCGCGTTTGCCGTGGTAAGACGTTGACACAAGATGCAACGTGTACTTTAATTTGTTTGAAAGACAAAGAGCCACTTTCTACTTTTTTTGATTGGACGGTAATGTGTCGATTTCAAGTCAAGATAATGCCACTTTGTTCGTTTCATCTACGATAATTCAATTCGCACGATGTCGTTTTACAAAACGAAAAACAAATGAAATGTGACATCGAAGTTTCAACATAATGTAACAACCGGTTTAAGATTAATTTAGAACATAATAATTGCCTTCGTAAGAAAAGACCTTTATTTTACGTACTGATTCATTCTCATGGACGACTTTTACTGCGGAAGACGAAAAAAAAGTTGTTTGTGGGATTAACACCGTTTTGTGTGAGACCTATTTGAGATGTTTAAAAGCCAGAACCTGTAACTTGTAATGATTTTGTTTTTGTTTTCATGTCAATGGCTTGTTTTTCTTCTACTCATCAAAGCATGTGTTGATACATTTATTATTTAGTCTGTCAACAAAACGTTTATACACGTAAAATACACAGTTATTATTTCCACAATTTTTATTCGAGTCCTGACCAGACTTCACATGTCAACAATAACAAATATGCAGTCTACACATGTACAGGCTGAGTTGTTGACAAGCTGAATACTGTGTATCTCAGCAGTCTTTGGGGAATAGAACAAGAAACTTTGGTTGACATAGAAAACAAAAATCGAGAAAAACATCATCAAATATTACAGTTACTGGCCCTTTGGCAGATAAATCGGAGCTTGGACAGATGGTGCGATTGTTTACTAAGATTGCATTCTCACAATTGTCCTAGGAGCGGTGCTATCAACGTCTGGAAATCAATGATGTTTACATCCATTTTTTGCGTACGTAAATTACGTGAGCGTCCTTGAACCTCAACTCTTCGGGTTTTCCTGCATGCATGCGCGTGAAACTTAGCCCTACAACTCTCATTCTACTCTGTAGGAAAAAAACCAAAAACTCTTGGCGGTTGATAAACATCGTCATCAAAATTCACAACCTCGTATAGATTGACCACAACACAAACCGCGGGAAATTTATGCGAGTGAAAGGTTACGAGCCCCATGTTGTTGGGAATTGCGCATTTCACGTCATTCCACTCAGAGATTGCGAATTAGTTATTGTTGTGACAGAGTATCGGAGCAAGGATAGGAAGATGGAATTGAAACAGTTTGACTTAATTTTGAAACCAGAACAGATAAGGTAATCCCTAAAGACCCGTGTCCGTCAAATTGCGGTCACGTTAACACAATTTGCCAGGGTATGCGACCACCAAAAATTTTCACACACGTTCGTCTTCTTATCTGAGAGTTCATCGACAAAAACACACTAAGCAAATCTACGTGCCGAATTCCTGCATGCTCCCAGGCGATATCGTAAGTTCATATTAAACATCTCCGGCTCCCTCGAGGGAGGGCTCCGTTTATCAGCTGTCAATATCTCAACGCCTGGTGGCGCGCTAGTGCAGATATGGCGCATGATGGTGCCCTAGTGACCAACTTTTCACATGACATCAAATTCACAAACGTTCGCTGAACGCTTGCCCCAAGTATGTCCATTTAATGTTCTTTCAAGATGTTGACTCTGATAAATGCACTAGATATTTTACACCCGATGCAATCGAATAACAGGAGCGAGTGCGCTTTAATGAGCCAGTCTTGAAAAATCCTATTCATTCGACGGACCGTTTATCTCCGCAATTAGTTACGTGTCGGACGTTTGCTTGGAAAATAGTCGAAATGCTTGGCTGACAACATTGGAAATATATTCTCTAGGTTAACATTGTTGGCTCCGCGCTATCACCAGAAGTCGTATAAATCATGGAAATATTCTCGGTATCATGGCCGCGATGTTGTTTTTAAGCACAGGGTCATGATCGCATACTTTGACTGTATTCGACCGTTTGCGTCGCGTGGTCTGCATCGCACAGAGCACCCGCGCAAATTTACATAACGCAGCCTACTGTCTCCTTTGCCAAAGAATTTAAGATATTTGCTCGGAAAAAGGCGAAATGCGACTGCCGCTATGTGCAAATTTTTAAATGGTTCTAAAGCAATGTCAAAAAATGAACCAAAGAAGTACATTATACTGCTTTATTTGATGTTAATGTTGTGTAAGCAATGAACAACCCCTGATATACGAAGATATTTTGATCGATTTAAGATAGAATGCGGCTCCGCAACAGATATTCGGACTCACAAATTTTTACAATTCTTTTCTAATCTGCCACATGTGGGGGCTCATTTTAAAGCTCATGCAGCAAGAAATACGTTCACCGACTTCGTGTTTCGAAATTCGAAAATTTTACTTTTCCCCCGTGGAGTTAACACGGGGATGGCGGCCATTTTGAATTTTAATATCGGTGAAGTGCTGTGTTTTTCAGGCACCAAACTTTGCAAGGTGACCCCTGTTTTTTATTCTTGATTTGGTAAGAGGATGGTTGAAAGTTTAATTGAGGAAATTTTGCCCAAAAGTGTAAGTCTTTCGCTTTTTCGACAAAAACTATAACATCGCGGAAGTGAAAAAAAACCCCAGCACACTGCCATCACACAGGCATCTGGTTAAATTATGAAATTTTTGAATGTAGGCATATTAATGAACCTTTCAGCAAGCACAACAATTTGTACCCGGCCTGACAAAATCTAACGGCCACGCTTTACTTGGCAAGAATGGGTATATGTTGTGAACTTGTGAAAAAGCGAGTGGTATAGGCCTACCCCGGTAACTTGGATGTTTTTTTTGCTATTCTGGTTTTGTGCATGCGCACTTGAATGTAAGACTCACCACCGCAGACGACATCACAATTAACCCAAAAACTGGTATGCCATCATAGGAAAAAAAATGAATAAAGTTTTACTCTTATTCTTGTGCCGAATTTTATTTTACTAATTTTTCTGGATAACTCGAACTAAAAACATAACCTTAAAATGGTGAATTGTCCAGAATTTCTGTTCTGGACGAGTACCCTGTATATGAATATCATTGTAGGCAAGAGACGACAGTCGCAGCGGAAACTACTCAGCTACCATATCCATGTAGCCATCATCTACAAGGAAAATGACTTCAATGTTTGATGACGTTTTCAAGTACATTTTCCTCTCCGTCTAAGTAAAGTATGTTTGAAGTTCTAACCCAGCACACACACACACAACGCACAGAGTACGATATAAAAATGTCGTTGCTGATTAACAACTTCTGGTTCAGCCTCAGTTTCAGTTGTCGACAATATCATGCGACGGTAATGGCCTGTTGACGTAGACAGCTCCCGACTGAATACGTGATGTCGCTGAAGAAATCGATCGGAAACCGATCCATGCGCTCTACATGTAAGTGGACATACCTTTGGGAGTATTGTCGGATTCACCGTGGAGTGTACATTATTTAAGTGTCTCATTTCATCAACTAAAAAGAGAGATATGTGGGTGACATCTGCGGAAAAATTGAAGTCAATATTGATCGGGTGGTTTTGACAGAAATAACGGCGACTTAGCAACATAAATGTATGATATGATATGATATGATATGATATGATATGATATGATATGATATGATATGATATGATATGATATGGATTACGAGGCGTGATGTTACGTTATAAAATGTCATATGATACGATACATGTTATGATACTTGATATGATATGATATGATATGTATGTATGTATGTATGTATGTATGTATGTATGTATGTATGTATGTATGTATGTATGTATGTATGTATGTATTTTTTCAACATCAGTTCTGTATGTATTCAATGTATAGGCTATATATTTATGAATGCTTAATATATTTATACATTTTAAGTGGACTGTATATGTTTTACAGATTCATATACCGAGGGTTCCTGTTGTGGACAAAAACGTTTCTTTACTATTGAAAGGACTGTCTTAACCTTTGTTTCTGTAGTGACGTTTTAATACTTAATGCCTGAATATAAACAATACATTATGTTCGAACATTGCCGTAAAAAGAAAATAACCACATGTACTTTCTTACGTCCCTTGCCGGAAAACTTTTAACATTCAAAACAACCCATTTTGCTTGAAATGAGAAAAGAAAGCTGTGCGTACCAGAAAGATACATCTCAGGCCGGTGAAGATTCGTTTTTGTGATCAGTATGAAAAAGAGTCGAACAGCTTTATATAGTCAATATTTTACAAGGTTGTCGTATCATTCTATTCATCTATGCTAAAGGCGCTAACTACGTAATCACACGTGGAAGTAGAATGCGCCTCGGGACAAATATTTGGACTCTCAAACTTTTACATTTTATTTTTGATCTACCACTTATGGGTACTCATTTTGGAACTAAAGTTTTCGCATTCTTATTCTTGTGAAATCCCCATAGTTTTATCCACAAAGGGTTAGCGGCCATTCTGAATTTCAAATATTATCCATATATATAATATTATATATATATATATATATATATTATATATATATATATATATATATATATATGTATGATATGTATATGTATATATATATATATATATATATATATAATATATATATATATATATATATATATATATATATATATATATATATATATTGAGTATTTTGTTTCTTTGGTGTCTAATTTTGCTCGGCTACCCATGATTTTTATGCGTGATTTTAATAAGAGAATGGTTTGAAGTTTCCTTGAGGAAAGTCGGAGAAAAAAAATTAAGTCTTTTAGTTTTGAGGCGCCAACTACCTCAATAGATAAATTGACCTTCTATTTATATAAAGGTTGAGTAATGTTGTAGCGCTATTACATTTATGGATGTCATGAACTGGTGTCATTGCAGTTACGGTTATTATTATTTTTTCACTAATGTAGTGGGTGTTTTTATTACATTCCCAGTGGTTGATTTTCATCACGTTTTTGAATGATGTCGCGTTTTGTGGTTTAACTTTATCACAATTGCGATAGTTTGAAACAAACAGTACCTCCCGTCCAGCATTTATCACGTGATGTTAATACTGACTTCTCATTGGTTGTCAGTCGTCACTGCGTGACCCATATCTACATGACCGTTATCTCTCTTTCTGTAAGTTGGAACCTGTGCGTGTCGCGATCAAGTGCTATGGCAAGAAATAGAAGACTTAGCTCAACCATGGATTAAATAACTGTTAACCTAACACTTCTGCCACTACATTACATGGGAAAAAATCGTAAGAAATCTAAGTGGATTGTATTCATTGAGGTCGAGACAACACGTTCCTAACATGCACACTGTAATGTTCCTATTTGTTCGTTTATTAAACAGTTAAAAATCACCTTCCAAGAACAAGTATTCTGTTTACTGCTGAACAACGACAGTTGACGCCTGTTTTGTATTCCGTTGATAAGTTTCAATGCTACAAAATACGATATGCTCTTCTTGGTTCACGAGCAAACGATCCTTCGCCACTGCGGCACACAATGCAATTCTTCAAGTTGTTTACGACAAACTGAAAATCACCAAGAATTCTTCAACGCTCCCCGAGCTATGCACTGATCATTTATGCTTGTTCGCGACTGTGTGTCCCAGAACGGGTAATTATTTCACAAGTTTGAGACACGCACACTATTACCTTAAGGTAGTACGCAGCTCGAAAGGGAAAAACTTAAATTTGTTCAAACTTTCCTCGGGGAATCTTTCAATCACACTCTTTCAAAATCAAGAATAAAAATCGGGGTCACCGTGCAAATTTTGGTACCAGAGAAACAAATTACCCAAGATTTACCGATATTTAAAATTCAAAATGGCCGCCATCACTGTGTTAACTCTATGGAGAAAAATAACATTTTCGATTTTCAAAAAACTGAGACGATAAAAATTCTTCTTACACCAAGAGCTTTAAAATGAACCCCCATAAGTGGTAGATTAGAACAGAATTGTGAAAGTTTGAGAGTCCAAATATCTGTCCCCAAGGCGCATTGTACAATACGCAGGATGTTTTTATAAGATTCAACGATGCTCTGGTTGCAGTGGGAATGTTGTCTTCACGATGAAAAGCGATCACTACGGAGACATTGCTCTACCGGTGACCTAAAGCCCAACTATAGGCCTATCTGTATCTTTTTCTCATCGTTTTTCGAAAAGATACTTAGAAATTAAATGCAACTTGTGAAAAAGCGATACCGAAGTATGGCCACACAGGTCGTTTTTTCAAACATTGGCGCCAAACGCACAACTTGGATTTTAACAACTAAATGATTTTCCGAGTTGCAACTCAAATACGGCCATTGCAAACATACGAGTATGAGTCCAAATTTGCCGATTAAATCCACCACCACGGATTGAAATACTGACATATTCAAAGGCAGTATGGCTTAAAACGGGATCTGAAGAACCTCCTGTGGAAGATTGGATGGTATTTTATGTTGAGCAAAATCCAAAAAGACTGAACTGATGGAGCTTTAAGGTAGAATGCGCCACGGGGACAGACATTTGGACTCTTATTTTTTTACAATACCCAGTCATATTTATATGAAAATAAAAAATCCTTAAAATTTTCTCATAGAGTTAATCATGGATGGTAGCCTACCGTGGCCATTTTGAATTTCAATTTTTGGTAAATTTAAGGTAATTTGTTTCTCCGGTACCAAACTTAACGCGGCGACCCTTGATTTATTCCTGGCATTAAAGAGAGAGTGTTTGAAAGTTTCTCTGAGGAAAGTATAAGCAAAAGCGGAAGGTTTTCACTTTCGAGACGCATACTACCTTAAGTTAGAACGCGCCTCGGGGACAGATATTCGGACTCTCAAACTTTTACAATTCTTTTCTGATATACCACAGGTGGGGTTTATTTTAAAGCTCTTGGTGTGCGAAAAATTTTAGCTGCTTAGTTTTTCGAAATTCGAAAATTTTATTTTTCTCCATAGAGTTAACACAGGGATGCCGGCCATTTTGAATTTCAAATATCGGTAAATCTTGGCTTATTTGTTTCTCTAGTACCAAAATTTGCGCGGTGACCCCCGATATTTATTCTTGATTTTGAAAGAGAATGGTTGGAAGGTTTCTTAAGGAAAGTTTGAGCAAAAGTTTAAGTCTTTCACTTTCGAGGCGCATACTACCTTAACACAGAATTCTCACCTGTTGCATTGCGGTTCTGCAGCTGTCGCGGTTGTTAACCTCAGACGAGCTTTATTGTTCTCGTTCGCCCTTTCATGTTTTTCTCATCTTTTTTATTTTTCCCTCTCCGTAATCACTGAGCTGGCATTTTCACATAGCATGTATTTCTAAAGTCGCGGATAAGAACTCTTTTTAAAACGTTTTATTTGAACAATATGCAAAATGTCAGTAAACATCTTCATGCATGTTGAACCAAATTTAACTCGTTTGTGAAAATATGTATCTCGTATAAGTTTATACCATGTCGTCGATCTCTTCCTCGAACTCTTTCAACGGGGGATTCGGGGTCCGTGGAAGCCAATAAACATCCAATCGATAAGAGTTACATCCGTAGCGCCTGCGGATCAGCCCACACTGTCGCATGTACGTCCCTCCAGCCGGCATTGCAATGGATTGTTCGATAAATAATCCTATTCGGTGATTCACCTGTGTTCAAATCGAAACTGAAGTCTCAGTGAGAGTAAGGCTTAGACATAAACAAGGAAATATTTATGCCCTTTCCTGGAAATAGGTTTTTGTCGGTCGTGACTCAGGTTCTGTTACGCTCAGCTGTCATCATTAAACCGAGGAGGTGTATTTCACTGCTCACAGCGAAGCCAAGAAAGAGCAGGTACTACCTGTCTATAGGAGACTTCCTTTCTATCATCTCTGTCAATCACCCAGTTTATCTCCCTGTCCCTGTCTCTATTTGTCTCTCCGCCTGTTTCTGTCCCGTGCTCTCTCACATCCCTTGAAACATCCACGGCAAGAGCGCGTCAGGCCTGTAACCATGGTTGCGAAATAGATTGTGACGTTATTGCAATGAAATCTATCAAAGTCCCGGAGAATTTACAACCAATCTCAAATACGTCAAAATTTTAGATTGGTGTCCCATAAGAATTGTAGCGATCACCATGGCTTCTAGGTCAGTGTTATACTTATGCAAATTTTTTATATATATTTCGTCCTATATTCAAAGCCTGATACCGGAATGTCGAGACGATATGCTTCAAAAATGAGACTTGTTCTAGATAAGTAAGGAGGGTAAAACTGCTGTTTAGTTTACTGTTGAGTGAGCTCTGAAGAGGGCGGAAGATCGAAACACGAGCGATGATTCAGCATTTCAAGTGACAAGATGTGGTCCACTTAAAAAAAATCAGTGAATGACGTCATAGGTAACTCACTTGCAAGTGTAACCCCCATAACATTTCCTTCAGAATACGTTATTTGCTGAATAACTTCATCGATCATTCATCCCTCGTCGCTAAACTTAAAGCCAAGTAAAAAACGTGACGACAGTGAAATTACATCATTCCTGTAAAACTATTTCCCAGGAAATTGCATAAGGTGAAAGGTTACCGAACGGTCATGAAAGGACAGGGAAAATGGCGCGCAATGGCAGGGTTTTCATCGGAAAGGGTCGTCTGCTCACAGTTCTTGCAAACCATTCATTTTATGAAGGCAGCGTCGCGTAAATCTTGGAGCTGGTCATTAATGGAAAAATACGAAAAACCAGTGAAATAGGACATATAGACAGAGAGACAGAGACATAGACATAGAAACAGAGACAGAGAGACAGAGATAGAGTGGCTAGAGTTATAGACGGGGAAGATAGATTATGGAGAGAGAGAGAGAGAGAGAGAGAGAGAGAGAGAGAGAGAGAGAGAGAGAGAGAGAGAGAGAGAGACAGACGGACAGACAGGCATGGAGACAGACAGACAGACAGCCAGACAAACCGACAAGCACATATTGCGAATATTCACTAAGGGCTGTATTAAAAGTCATATACTGTACGTTAAATCTGTAGTTGCCTCTCTCACTTGATAAAGATGCGGAAAAAATGGTAAAATAACATAATTTTGGCATTGATTGCTTATATGTAGTGAGATGAAATATTACAAAGCTAAAACATACGCTTATTAGTGCTATGACGCAATGTATTTACATTCAACTTACGCTTTTATTTGGTGAGTTTTTGAACTGACGGAGTGTTGATTAGTCAATGAATAAAAAATACTTTTTGTATTTTGTTTGAAACATTTTACATGAGAAACGTTAGCTAAATCATTTCTTTATGTTCAAGATGCTAAACCAAAGTATATTAATATCTGACTTTTATGATTTCTCTATTCAAATGATAATGAACGTTTTAATATGACTCGAGCGAGTTATGTTTCAGAATGTTTCTCCTACGTTTGTTGGCTCCCTATTTCAGATACCATTCTAACACCCCCTTTAAACTCGTTTTTTCATCCCCCACATTATATAACGATGCTCCCTTAATAGCCCCTATCGAGGTGGCATCAAACGCGTCACTTAAGCTCATAAACGTGAGGAAGTTTAGGTGTAAAGTAAATTAAATATAGTATATCTGTTTATGTCTATCTCTCCGCCACTAGATCCCACTCTTGTCTGCATGTAAATTACTGTATTAAACACTTTTCAAGCTCACAAAGAAGTCTGAATTCCCGCCCCCAGTTTGATTTTAAATCGCCTTGGTGTCACTTTCTCAAACACATCGTGAATGTGTAGATTTCAGTGACGATAACCAGAGCCTGGTTTCGCTATCAGACTCTCTATGACTGACATTTCGATATCTCAAAGAGCTTGCGATTTTTCTTTTGAAAACCGTTCTACTCTTTCTCCCCCGGGACGTCGTGCAATAAATCTTCAAATCGGAAACGCAAGCATCTCAGACATGTTCCACTTTAAGCGGCGGTGCGTACAACAAATATATCACTTCCGACATACTTACGTGAAAGTATGTCTCGTATGCTAGGCATGCGCAACTGTGTGTGGCATGGATCGCGAAGTCCGAGTTACTATATGACTAGGTTATAAGAGTGTGGGTACAAATTTCGGAATTTCAGAAATAATAGTTAATAAGCAATCACCCTAATTTGTCAAAAAAAGTGTTATTAGTTTTTAGAATTCACAATTTTTAGTACGAAAATGCTATATGCCTACGACAGGACGTCGGTACCGCACCTCATCCTTCTGAGAGATAATTCCTCGGCGGCCGGTAGGCGCGATGTGCGTTCCCAGACCACCCTTGCCTGTTCGGCAGCCTCTTAGTCTGTTGTAATAACGAGCGACAATTTAGACGCCATGTCTGTTAAAATCTGCAACACGTGTCCGTCCAGACAGAAGTACTTACTGAAATACCTGACAAACACGTCGGGGGTCTAAGTAAAATAAGTATTGGCAATTGATGATTAATGGAGTTTCGCGGGAGGCACTTTCAAAGAGGCTAGAAAGCTGAAACGCGCGTTTCATTTCACGTATGTGTGTAAACGTCGCCTTTCAAATACTGAGTCAGCGAATCTATCGCTTTGCCAGCTCCGCTTTCAGAGTAGTAAGCTTATTCAGCTTCCAACCCGGGTCATTTTATAAATGATTTTATCATCAGTCTAAATCAAGTATATTTAACTTTTATAAACGATTTTTGTGTGCTTCTTTTACTTTATCAAATAACTGCAAAAAGCGAGATTTCGTAATTAATGTAGTTCGCGTCTCGAAAATGAAAAAAACTTCAACTTTTGCTCAAAGTGTCCTCATGCAAACTTTTAACCATTCTCTTTCAAGTTAAAGAATAAAAATCGGTGGTCACCGCGCAAATTTTGGGAAATAAATTACTCAATATTTACTGATAGTTGAAATTCAAAATTGTAGACATCCGTGAGTTGTCTCTACGGACGAAAATAAAATTCCCGATTTTCACAAAACTCAGCCGGTGAAAACTTTGTTTACTTCACAAAGCTTTAAAATGAGCCCCCACAAGTGGTGGACCGAAAGAATATGTAGATGTTCAAGAGTCCCGATATCTGCCCCAACGGCGCAATTTACCTTAACTGAGATGTGTATTACGTTTGGGCATTTTGCTTCCCAGACAAAATGCTGATGAATAAAGAAGTCCATTGTAGGTGCGGACCGGGAAACCGTCTTTGGCTCTGCAAGGAAACAGTGATGTGGACTCGCGTTCTCCCTAAAGGTAATGTGCGCCTCCAAAATGAAAGACTTAAACTTTTGCTCATACTTTCCTTAGGGAATATTTTTTAACCATTCTCTTTCAAAATCAAGAATAAAAATCAAGGGTCAAGTGCAAATTATGGCTCTAGAGAATCAATCAATCAATCAATCAATCAATCAATCAATCAATCAATCAATCAATCAATCAATCAATCAATCAATCAATCAATCAATCAATCAATCAATCAATACTTTATTCATCCCAAACACTGGGCAATTAAAATGGTGACTGAGAAAACTTACACGCACGAACGAGAAATCTACAAAAGAGAAATGAATAAAAACAATTTGAAACAACAGACAGACACTGGATAAAAAGCTTGACATCATTTCTTTTCATTTAAAAGCCGCACTGCGGTTGGAATAAAAGAATGTTTGCGCCGATTTGACCTGCAAGCCGGGACTGAAAACGTCGACCGGAAGGAAGTAAAACAAACTCTGAAGATAGAACATGGGTTTTACATGATATTATAGAGTGAGCCTTCCGGAGCACCTGCTGGTTATAAAAACAAAGCAAATTTCTCTCAGGAGTACCGATTATGTTGGAGCATATTGAAACGATCTTATCTAATGAGTTTTTATTTTTAACGGACAAATTATGCATCCAACAAATAAAGGAAAAAGTTAAAACACTTTCAATGAATGTTTTATAAAATAGGGATAAAATATTTCTATCAACTCTAAATGAATCCAGTTTTCTCAGAAAGTATAAGCGCTGCTGACCCTTTTTCACTATGGCATCAGTGTTGGAATCCCATTTTAATTTATCATCAAAAATAGAACCCAGATAAGCATAAATTGATACAATGTCAACTTCTTGATTATATATGATGGTCTTCTCCCTGCTGTGCCCACATCTCCTGAAATCGATGACCACTTCTTTTGTTTTCGTGATGTTCAAATTACCCAAGATTTACCGATATTTCATATCAAAATGGCTGCCATCCTTGTGTTAACTCTATGGAGAAAAATACAATTTTTGATTTTCGAGAAACTACGACGGTGTAAAGTTTTCTTACACAAAGAGCATTAAAACGAACCCCTCGAAGTGGTAGATCAGAAAAGAATTGTTAAAGTTTGAGAGTCAGAATATCTGTCCCCGAGGCGCGTTCCACCTTAATGTGATCTTACTATTAAGTTGTCCATCTCGTCGACCACTATATTGACGTCCTATATTTAACGTCATATCAAACCGCTACTGTGTAAATTTCATGTTACTTATTACTGCTAACTGCTCTAACCTTCGACGTCATATGAGAAAATTACTCCATGAACGGCTAACTTAAAAACGTCATAAATATTTTACGATCAGTTACAAGGGTTTTTGAACTTGGCTTGCCGTTTCTAGGACAAACTCAATGTTCACGAACGAAGCGTTTGCAAAGTCGCCCATTAAAATTCTTCGCGAGCAGATTTACAATAATATTTGCATATAAACGTTTGAAATATAAGGTACGTGAGCCTCAAAAGCGAGAGTTTTAAAGCTCTGCTCGAATTTCACTTCAATCCAGAAATTTCAAAAACTGTGCTCTTCGCGTGCAGAAGAATTATATAGGAAATATAGACTCCATGATCAACTAATTGTTTTGAGTCGGTACATAAAATTGTCTCGTTTTTGATTTACAAAATCATACCAGTCTTTTTCAACAGTGTTTACGATCTCTCGCTTTCATGCATATCATTAATCACGGCCGATCGAACGACCACTCGTTAAAGGGACAAAGTCGCCCATTTTTCATGAATTTTGTTTGATACTAGATACTACTTATATTGTTTGACATGTTGAAAGATACTGAATGAATTGGTGACCATGCATATATTCGACCCCGGTTTTAGACACGATGCACGAAACCATCGCGAAAATGAATTAATGGTCATGACCATCAATTCATTTTCGTGCTGGTTTCATTTAATTCGTCTAAAACTGGGGTCGAATATTTTTTTATGGTCACCCATTCATTCATTATCTTTCAACATGTCAAACAATATAAGTAGTATCTAATATCAACCAAAATTCATGAAAAATGTGTGACTTTGTCCCTTAAACGTCTTGTCGTTGGCGAATCGGAAAACAAAAACACGTATTTCGTATAATATCGTATCGTATATGCACAGCGCATCTTCGCCTGCCTTTACGAGTCAAATCACGAAAAATGAGCAGTTTTGTTTCTCAGGCCTGTTTCATGCGAACTCGCCGCCAAGAGCGACGATCCAATTTCTTGCAAATGAACTCTATACAGATCAAATCGTGGTAATTCAGCGAGGAAGCGCCCATAGGCTTTAATGATGTGTACACGCACCAGTGTTTAATAATTCATTTCCTGTGTCTTGTTATTGTCATTTGCCCCAGGCGGTTTATCAAGTCTATTTTTTTAAACAATTAGAACATTCTATGACATTTCGAGACAGGCACTTTCAGAGCATCGCTGGATATTAACTCGACTGGCAGCTACAAGCAATACCCAATTCCTAAGTTTTCTGACAAAATACATCCAGTTAATTTTAGCTATTTTTAAAATAAATATCATCATTATATATATTAACATTGACGCAGTCGTCTTCAATGTTCGTGGATATTTTTTTGACAATGTGAAATAGGCAAAATGAAGAATTTGGATTGTTGCCGTGACCGGACGAAAGTTTTAATCCTTTAATTCTGTAATAAATAGGGTGGGGATGATTATATCAACCTCTCCGATGAAAGTAATGTAATAACTATGCATCATCTAGTTTTTTTGTCGATATCTTGACGTCATCTGTCAACAAAAATTTATGTTCAAATCGTGCTTTACAGATTAGCGATAAACATATCAGCATTTTCAGACAAGGATAGTGAGGCAGGACTGGTGGGGACACTGATCGAGTGCGACGGAAATAGATGATTTAAGATCTGAAGACAGCATAACTGTGTAACAAAATTTCATTTGCGCGATATCGTAAAATGCAGTTAGTCAAAACCGAAATAAAATTTGATTCATCGCATTACTATCGATTTATCTCCTTCCTGTATCTCGAGGCAAACAACTGCTTCATCGTCACTGTATCTCCGAGTGTCCTTCCACCTGCTCGTCTCTGTAAGTTTGCCTCTATCTGTCTGCCTATCTCCGTCTTTGCTGTTTGTCTCTATCGGTTTTGTGTGCATGTATCCTTTTAACCTCTGTCTGACTGACTGTCTTTTCCCGTTTATATCTCTCTCAGTGGCTCCCGGCGTCGCTCTCTATCTCTGTCTGTCAACGATCCCTTTCTGTGTCTACTTCTGACCCGTCTGCAGGCCTGTCCTGAACTCTCTCTCTCTCTCTCTCTCTCTCTCTCTCTCTCTCTCTCTCTCTCTCTCTCTCTCTCTCTCTCTCTCTCTCTCTCTCTCTCTCTCTCTCTCTCTGCGTATTATTGCATAAGTCAAGAATGATCCACAACGTCGGAGATTTTTTGGACCATTGGCAAAGCAAGTGAAATATCTGGAGCTGGTGTGTCGTCACAAATTGTGTACCCATGATTCTCTATAACACTCAGGTTAAGAATAATGCATCTTGTTTGTCTTGTTTGCTCAAGTTCGTTATTTCTTTACTTTCTGATCAATCTCGATTTGAAGTTCTAACCACTTCTACATAATTAGTCATTGACAAGCAAAATGTCTTTTGTCGTTTACAAAATATTACAGAGTCGAATGTAGAGATAAACTAACCCTGCCAATAATTTGTATGAATATCTGAGCGGTTCTAAATAATGTAGTTTTAAGTTTCGAACCACGAAGCCAATTCTATATCGAGCCCAGTAAGGCCTGATCTGTTTCTAGTTTGGGTGCTTGTACGACAGATGGTGGGATTCTGTTTTCAGCTATCAAAACATATCATAAACAGTTAAATTTAAAACAGCGACGTCATCACTAAGTAATAAATACCTGCCTAGCTCGTTACCCAGGGGACGGTCTCTCTGACCACCAGGTCTGTTGTTTACCGTCGGAGGGTTTCTTTTTGCTATGACAATCGGTTGACGCTTAAGTGTGTATTTGTGTTGTTTGTCTGACTCGAGTGTGCTTTACAGTGTGTGCGCACGTGTTACGTTCTCTAAGGAAAGTCTCAAGTGCACCATTGTATAGTTCAAAGGTACGGTACTCTGGGAAATGCAGTCCTCCAGAGTCCAAAGACAACGAGCATATGCTAGGGTCGCACATGCTACGTCATAAGCGATTCGTTGAATGGTGCATCCGAGGCGTCGAGCCTACAATGGCTTGTATTTCTACAAGACAGCGCACATCACAAACCTGACGCGATTCCCTTTCTTCAGGAAGCAATAAAATAACTTTTTCCCTTCAAAAGATATTCCTGCAAGTTAGTGTAGCGCTTCGAAAGCAGAGCGCTCGACTCAGAGGACAACTGACGCCAAAATTTTATAAAGATAAATCGAGCTCTTACCACAAAAATCATTTCGTAACATGATACAATACAATCTTGAATAGAGTTTAGGATAAGAGAATCCCTGATGTTCGTTCGATTCGCATCTCTCTTGCCAGGCCTGCAAAATGTCTATCTGTTGTTGTCTATCTGTTGTCTGTCTGTCTGTTGTCTGTCTGTCTGTCTGTCTGTCTGTCTGTCTATATCTATATGTCTTTCTGTCAGGTCTCTCTCTCATCCTCTCTCACCCCTTCTCCAAGATAGTCAACACCGTTTACCCTAAAAGTGAATGGAATTCAACAAGTGGTTATTAAAAAAAAAAAAACTGTAACTTTGAAAGTCCGAATATATGTCCCCGAGGCGCATATTACTTTAAATAAGTGTGTTGCACTTTACAACAGCGTTTGCGTGCAATTTGTTTTAGGACTTTCTTCCTTTCCGTAGTCAAGAATACAAGTCAGGGATCATCACATTAATCTGTTCATTACAGGATCAAATCACCGGAAATTTTCTGAACATAAAATTCAAAATGGCCCTTAATCTCTTCAAGAACTCTATGGGAATAAAATTGGATGCTTTTTCTATATTTTTTTTACAAATCAAGATTGTCATAAGTTATAATCAAGTTTAACAACTAGTGTCAAATATGGGTATACATAAACTGTAGACGAGAGAACGGTGTAGATGTTTTGCAAGTCGGAAAAGCTGTCTCAAAGGAGGTATTTTGCCTCAAAATCGGCATTGACGTATCTTATTGCGTATCAACCTTCAAATTATACGACGAAGGCGCTTCGTCATTACCTCGGTTAACGAAACTCCATGGACTGTTTGTTTTGAAAGATTTGTGGAGGCCTTAATAATTTTTAAGTTGCATTTAAAACTTTCAAGGTATTATTCCCTGGTGATGACCGGTAATTTGCATGGGGCGTGCGTTGCAAGTAAACATATTTTTCAGTCATTTTAGTATTTTCGTCCTGAATCAGAACTATTTTGGGCATTGCCATCATAATCGTCACGCGTCATCATCGTCAGCATCAGCATCAGCATCAATACAATCATGTTTAATAACGCATGAATCAATTAATCCATGAATACATACCCATAAGTCAACGTTCACGAAAACACGTAACCAGGCCGGAAAAAATTCTTGTATAGCTTCTAAAATTCATGTAACCAGTGCAGTTAAAGGTATACAGTCACCTGTAATCTAAATATGCCCATATATGGTCAAAGGAGCGTCCCTTTGTATTCATAATGCCCATATGAGGGCGCTGTTTTTAAAAAGCGGCCACCCGCTTAAAATCTGTGATTGGTTAGATTTTCTCTTTCCATGGTAATTGTGGCAAAATTAAAACAGGTGACAGTATACCTTTAAGTCCAAACATGACTATGTACATCACTCTGAACGGTAAACAAATCATATAAATACTGTGGACCATACCCTTTCAAACATTTAAATGTTTCAATTGCGGTGAAGTAGAAATTAAGAACGAGCAAGTAAAACTTTTTTTTATCGAGTACTAAAGGCACACTCAATTTTTTAAAGGCGGGCGTCAGCGGTTCAAAGTGTCAACATACAAATACATTGTTACTCACGCAAGTTTTTACTCGAATTGTTTCCATGTATTAAATATGAGTGCCTATTCAAATATGAAAGCACAACATTCATTTTCACCTCATGATTTAAGTTGCAATGAGATATTCTGCAAGCAAGTAGGTGTTTCAGGCATATCTCACAAAATTTCAAGCATAGCTTCGTTGACAAAAGAGCAATAAGGTAAAGTTCTATTCAAATACACTGTGTTTTTCCCCTTAAAGCCTCTAAAAACCAACTCGGGTGGGCAAGCAAAAACAAAGAATTATATTACGTAGGTCTTACCATCTCTAACGAGCCTTGATTGTGTTTGAAGAAAGTGTCGAAATGCGACTGGCAACAAATGTGTGGATCCAATTTGACATCAATATAATTAAAGTACCCTCAGTTCAGCCGGGAATTAAAATAGCAACGCCCGTCCGCATAGTTGACCTTAATTTCTCTATTTTGAATGATGTAACCTATGTATCTGATCTAAGTTCAATTGGAAAATAGCGAACACTTGAATATGTCCTTGCGTGGATCGTCCTGTGTTTCTTTGGAAGGCATTCCGACTTACAAAACGGAAAGAATGTCGAATCGGTGTCTGCAAAATGGAAAAGTCTCGCGCTCAATTTCCACTGGTATGCCACTGAGAGAGTTATTTGAATAACCTTGTTGATTTCGGTCTGGTTCGGCTTTTATCTCCCGTCTGCCCGAGTTGTTTATTCGTTTAAAAAATTTCTCCCGTGGTTCTCCGTGTCTGGAGTTCACATACATGTATGTGTGTGTCCTGCATACACCGTGCTTTCGAAATGGTGCCTCACGATTTCATAATAACTGCGAACGATTTAAGTTTACTACTTTCTTCATAGACTGAATGTGTAAAATTAATAAAGTACCATTTTTATCTATTATCTGTCACTGATGATTCATTTTTCTTTTGGTTCTGTTCTGTTTATAAAAGCAGTTTATTGTAAAGATTCCTTCAATCACCAAACTATGTAGAAATGCCTTTCTTAAACTTGTCACAATGTTTTGTATGATTGGGTGTGCCGGTTATAACTAACGCTCCTACCCACAAACGGATTGAGTCTGGACTAGGGATGAATTTGTTGATAATGATATTGCATAGTGTACAAAATTCATTATTTGCGAGGTATTTCTAAGAAAATGTCAAATATTGCAGCTGTTATAATTTGTATCAAGGGTGACACATTTGGTGAACTCTGAGAAAAAGAGGGAAATTTCGCGGTCTAACGTGGTTGTCGAGCAAATATTCGCATTTAAATTTGATCATATAAAAAAACTGGCACCGATCATTTGCATACAGACGACAGAGAATATGGCTGACAACATAAACACAATTGAAACAATTTTGGGATAATTGGATGGTGAAGTAATGTTGTTAGGTAGGATCCTTTAGTCTAGATTTTAGCTTGCTTGATTTTATCGATTGTTTTTAATTACACTCTTTCCTCTGTGCGTTATTTTGTATTTTCTGCGTTTATTTTAGTTCTTCCAGTAATTTTCTGTAATGTACAGACCACTGAGACAAGATGTGTAGTGGTCTTTAAACAATAAATTATTATTAAATTATTAAATGTGGTCTCATCTGCTTTTCTTTTTACATTACACGCTTGTTTTTATAAGTAATTTGTATTATTGCAACATTAAACTCTCTGGCGCCTAAAACTTTTGAGAAATTAAAAGATTATGAATATGTAATTATCCCAAATTAGTTCTAATGGTGTTCATAGCTAACATTTCTTCCGATGCTTCGAAGGTCATATTCTCAGCTCATGACCTTGTATGAATTGCGACCTCTACCGGTGTGCCATTGATATTTGCTTTCTCCAAGTTCAAATGATTTTTATGACCAACTTTTCTGAATATTTTTTTGACAAATTTGGGCTGTTGAGAACCAAGCGAAATATTTGCAGGTTGTCCGGAGGATTTTGGAAAACGAAATTTACAACATTACACGAATCACCACCCGCCAAAAATATTTGTCGTTTGGCAATATGGGAAAACAAATCACGCGTACGGACAAAAGTTTGTAAATCATTCGCAAACTCGCCATCATATTTGCTACCTATTTACTAAAAATGGCATATTTGTCATGTCTTGCAAAAAAATTTTGGTATTCATTTGACACTGTCCTGTTTTGTTTGAATTGTCAGGACAAATAACGAAATGTAGGTCGTTCCATAACATTTTCGCACGACAAAGAAGCCATCATCCCTTCTTGTGACGTCATCAAACCCAACAAGCGGCAACCGAGGAACTTCATTTATTAAGCAAGGTCTTATATACGTATATCAGACATCACTAGCAATGGTACTTTTCGACAATCGTAGTATCAGACGATATCAAGTGATAATCATCAGTAATTTGAATTTTAGGCCCGCGTATATTTTTGATATATTTACTCATCTCCGCTAACAATCACGTGACTTCAGCTGGATGACAATTTCGCAAGTCAACCTACTGACAGTGATTACTAAATTCAATACAATCAAATTTTGAGAATACGTCGTAGGCAAACAAATAAAACGAGTTTATTTGAAGCACATTGCGTGACGTGAAATTGTGACCGGCGCAAATGCCATGCGCACGTGCTGCAGAACGTTGACGAAAGCAGTGCAGTTTATAATCCGTTCAGAAATCGAAGTCTAATACAGAATGGTCGTCTCAGCCACGCCGTATCGATAAATGCACACACACACGACTGGAAAATTCTCTTCACGTTTACATGCACTTTTATTCCGCTAATCCCAGCGTGCCTTCAAAAATGAGCTACCATGATTGTCGCTTAAATGCGCGCAATAACAAATCGCCTATCAAGTGAACCGGAAACGAAGTCGACCCCGTGGCCTGTGGTAATCCATCAGCCGTAAATATAGATGTCCTCCAGCTACAGACCAGCCAAGAGTTATTTAATCGTTTGGATGACTTGGCAAAGTTTCCTCTATTTAGCAGGCGAAGTCCCATTTACCTCATCCCTGGCGAGGCACGTTTAAATTGTCCTTTGATATTGACGTAGTCTGCAAGTTCTCGCACTGGCGGCCTTGGAGACTTTTTGAGACAGTCTACTGTATGTTTTGCAATGATCTTTCGCGAGTTCTTCATCTGATATGAATAAATTATTTTCCCCAAAGGCGCAACATCTAAAATAAAACTATATCTCCGGGTATATCTATGTCATGATATATTATCTATGATCTAGTGTGTATATGAGTTCCATACAGGGCCATCTCTCAGCTTGCAGTTCACGTGAAAAAGTGTTCGCAATCAATTTCATGGCGGGCTGGCAGTGAGTAGGGGTGGAGAAAGAGCGAACGGGCAATTTTTTATCATTAGGGGGTCAGCTTGCTGTTCGGACAACTTTTGAAAAGTCTACGGGTGTAGAGGAGTTCCAAAGATTTGCTAGGGAGGGGGTCGGGGTTGAGGGTTGGGTACAACATGCGTCGGAAAGAGTGCAGTGGAGAGGTTTCGTTATGAACAGGACCGGCAAGAAATTGGTACTCAGTGGAGAGAGGAAAATTATAAGGCGAAAGGAAACATAATTTTCAAAAAGTAACAGGTAGTTTGAAACAGCTTTTATTTTCACATACAAATTTCAACTTTGCTTATTAAAGATAGCATGCGTCTCAAGACTAAAGGAAGTTAAATTTTGCTCAAAGCTTTCCTCAGTGAAACTTTCAACCATTCTCGTTCAATGTCTATAATTAAAATCGGCGGGGAGGGGTCATCATGCACTTTTTTACCCTAATATTTTGAATTCAAAATGACCGCCATTTCTGTATGAACTTTACGGGAAAATATCCAAGTTTCGATTTCTAAAAGACTAAGTCGGTCTAGGTAGTATGCGCCTCGAAAGTGAAAGACTTAAACTTTTACTCAAACTTTCCTTAAGGAATCTCTCAACCGTTCTCTTTCAAAATCAAGAATAAAAATCAGGGGTCACATCGTGCAAATTTTAGTACTAGCGACACAAACAACCTAAGACTTACCGATATTTGAAATTCAAAATGGCCGCCATCCCTGTGTTAACTCCATGCAGGAAAAATAAAATTTTCGGTTTTCGAAAAACTGAGACGATGAAAGGTTTTCTTTCTCCAAGAGCTTCACGATGAGCCCCCACAAGGGGTAGATTAGAAAAGAATTGCAAAAGTTTGAGAGTCCGAATATATGTCCCCGATTCGCGATCTACCTAAAAACTTTTATTATTCGAAGACCCTCGCAAGTGGTAGACCAAAAAATGTATTTTTTATGTATTGTTTGAGAGTCAGAATATCTGTCCAAGAGGCCGATTCTACCTGAACGTTCCTAAAAAGGTGATATACGTAAACAAACTTTGGATATCTTTTCTCGGAATGTACTGTATGGATGCCGTGAGCAGTATGGATATCATGACCTTGAACATCATACATATTATGCTCAGGTATCTTCCATTGTCAATACTACACTGGGAATATCTGAAGGCATGTGCGACGAGAACACCGAGGACACTATATGACGTGTAGTGCAGACGTCAATGCCGGCACATCCGAGGATTCTAGATGTGGTTGAGCTTCAGAAGGGATTTCTGTATTGTCCGCTTTCAAGGCGCATAGGCAAGTGTGACGCGAGACTTTTCCAACGTTTGCATCGATGATTGCGACGCGACCTCACCCAGCGACCTTTTCTGTCTCGCGTCCATGGGGAGTACGTTTCCATCAATCCCTTAACGGTGAGAATCACGGTAACTTTAAAGGAACCATGAACTGCAACTCTGCGAAATTTGTCCAACCTCAAGGTACCTCCAATTTCCTCAGATACTCATTGCAATCTGCAAATTTAACGATACAGTCATTATCTATGCCTCAACAACGTTGCTTGTGGCAGAATAGGCAAGAAATTGAACAGATTTTTGTCCGTTTTAAATTTCCCGCCATTTTCAAAATCTTGCTATGTTATGTGAAAAACGGAGATTTTTTTGTCGTCGAGTGAATCCCTTTCCCGTCCTTTCATTGGGTTGCACCATGTTGTATTTGTAAAGATCCAAATGTGTACATGCACCATTTACACTGTTTATCATGTAGTTGCATGGAGGCGGCCATATTTGTGTGCGGCACCCGTTTATTATTTGTCTTACTGAAACCTCCCCATGCAGTCCCCCTCAGTGGATAATTATACTTGAGTAAACATCTCTGAGTAAGAACATTTCTATGAACTAATTTTAATCTAAATGTAAAATCATGAAATTAATGCAAAAAGTTGCAGCTCATGTGCCTTTAAAATAGTTCAATGCTGTCATATTTTGTATCTAGATTACGTAATTTTCAATTCTGTTACTCTCAATACCAGGGTAAGATTACAGTAGCTACTTCTCTACCGACGAATTAATCGAAACCCTTAATCAAGTGTTGTTCCGATGCAGGGCGCCCTCCAGAGAGCTCCGAGACTATCCTTGAGTCTGATCTGGCAGCTGGTACGAAGGGAAAAGGCGATGTTCTGGCTGCTATCATCGTCAACTCAGTGACCATGGACAAAGTTTTGTCCTCCTTTAACATTGTATATCGACTGACTTTCTTTGAGATCGACTGCAGAGACAAGAGACAAGACCGACCGACCGACCGACCGACCGACCGACCTTCCTACCTACCTTCCTACATACATACCTACCTACCTACCTACCTACCTACCTACCTACCTACCTACCTACCTATCTACTTACCTATAGCAACGTACACACTGTTTCCACCCGCTGACACATAACTTTATAATTTATAACACTCGCTGTGTAAATATAACGGTTTATATCACAGGATATATAGTATGCTATACCAAAAATTTTGTGGTATGCAGGACTAGATTTAACTGAAGACACATTCATCGTAGCCGCCGCTACTTTATACTCGACTGATTTACTCAAAGTCAGCTGCAAATCACGCCACGATGCAACATTTTCTGTTCTAGATCAGTAATCATTATATTGTCGTATCATTATATATAGTGAATGCTTTTGTTAGATTCAATACTCTGTGTTTTATGTCATCCTACGATAAAGTAAGTAGGTATAGAAGGTTTACAAAGATTTGCTGGATATATTTGTAGCAGCTTGATAAGAAAAACTCACCGCCAACTTTTCTTTGCGAGGGAAATTGGACAAAATGCCTACTTTAAAGTAGATAGTTCTAAACACAGGACCGTGTTCTATATAATAATTTTCACTGCAAAATGTGGTGTCGATAACTCTGGAAATTTATACTTAACGTTGTAACGGGGTCTACATAACCTACATCGGCAGTAAGATTGTTTCTAGAGATGTCGGGAGGAATGAAGTCATAATTAATGGCCACGACTGCACACTTTTGTGTCAAAGGTCGACCATATTCGTAAGGAGGAACACTCGAAGTCACTTCAAACTGATGTTACTCGATCGCTCTGCCGTAAGTTAGTATCGAAGCCATCGCCACGTCGTGTAGCTCCGATAACCCCGACTTTTTTCCCAGTCTTCCGCCTCGGGGAAAAGTGCTCGGTGGATTTTTTTTCAGAATTTTTACAGAGCGTCTCTTAGATTGAGGTCGATTCTGCTTGACTTGGAGAACGCAAACACAGTTATCAATCTTATAGCCGCCTGAATTGAGAATACAATAATTTGCTAGGACACCCTGGTGGGGTATAGGTCACGCGCCTGAGCTGAACTCGTGGTAATAAAGGAGAGATCAAGTTGTGTGTCCTATCTGATGTACAAAAGAGCAAAATGTGGGGGTGGCAGTCTTTTCTATACGAGTAAAGCTTTAGAAACGATACTTTTCTCAAAAAGATTAATGTTTCCCAGTTAGAAATGTTGAAATGTCATACAGTTTTGGAAAGCTTATATCTTATGAAAGTCCATGAGATATATTTCAGCCATATAAAAAGAAGTTAAAAAGCAATTGTAATCATTGAAAACCATGGCTATAAAGATGTCTTACAATTTCATGAAATGCTTGTCTAAAATTTAAGTAATCCCATCGACAAAAAACAAACTGTAGACGAACGTCACAAAAGTGTCTAAAAACGAGAAATATCGTCCCAGGTATATAGTAGTCTTTGACGGATAAGTAATTAATGACTATCCTGAAGGTATCTTAAAATTTCATGTCACGTAATCTTTTCTCATAAAAAATGACGGCGCGATGAGTAGCACCTGTGTACTTGGATATGTCCGCGTCAGTTGTTTGTGTATGTGTTTACACAGAGATATTCATGGAATACATTGAGATATTTATATAGTTAAGAACTAGACTACCAATACCTGAGTATGGGGGGGGAGAGAGAGAGAGAGAGAGAGAGAGAGAGAGAGAGAGAGAGAGAGAGAGAGAGAGAGAGAGAGAGAGAGAGAGAGAGAGAGAGAGAGAGAGAGAGAGAGAGAGAGAGACAGAGAGACAGACAGACAGAGAGACAGACAGACAGACAGACAGAGAGACACACACACACAGAGATAGAGACAGACAGACAGACAAACAGACAGACACAGACACACACACAGAGACAGATAGAGACAGACAGACAGACAGACAGAGAGAATGACAGATAGAGACAGAGAGACAGAGAGAAACAGAGACAGACAGACAGACAGACAGACAAATAGACAGACAATTAGAGGGAGATTTTGAGACCCAGACAGAAAGACACATAAACAGACAGAGGAAGTTCTCCGGAGGTAGCTAGCCTTTGTGGATTTGACGGTAATTTTGCACACGTGCCATGCGTCTTTGCTGACGTTCAGTCCCCAGAATGTGACTTAGAGATATCTTGACATCTCTGTGTACAGGGACACGTTAAGGTGCTATCGAAAGCAACACCGATGGGTGCGGAAATGGGGAAATCCAGTAAAAGATAAAGAGCAAGCAAAGTCGACTTCTTGACCTGCATAATAGCAGTCATTGACTTCTGTAGATATCGTATCGTCTATGTCTCTCCAACCAGTGCAAAACAATCCTTGATGGGAGCAGCGACGCGTAAAATTCAATCAAGCCACCCCGAGAGTGTTGACGTATTTGCGTTTATTGAAATATCGGTCTTTTAATTTGTGGAAGTATTGTATTTGTCTGGTGAGCTCATCATCCCGTTGGCATTTTTATCACACATAACGTCTGTCGGCCGTTCTCGAATGTTATCATGTATTCAGAATATTTTTGCATGGAACGGCTTGGGCCAATAATTGTCGTTATTGTGAGAGAGAGAGAGAGAGAGAGAGAGAGAGAGAGAGAGAGAGAGAGAGAGAGAGAGAGAGAGAGAGAGAGAGAGAGAGAGAGAGAGAATTGGAATGGCAAGAATAAGGTGTCACTATTCAAAGCCCTAACACATGCAGACAGCCAGAGTCAAGGGAAATGGAAGAGAAAGAGGTAGAGAGATGAGGCAAAAATTTCCGTTACTTCAAGGAGCGTTGTTTAAAGTTGAAACGACACAAGTTTCCATTATCATTTTACATCGTGTAAGGTGGCAAGATATTTCACTGAAGTTAGATGACTCCAAAAAAATCTTAAAATTCGTTTTTGTCGATTGTAAAGGCATTCCCTGACAGATTTTAGAACTGTTGGAGCTACAGTTGTCGAAGGCGAAATTATCATTTGAGTTTGTCTTAAGTTATTTGCACGGGAAAAGTTACAGCTGACATAGAAACTACATTTTCGGTTATATGTCTGTTTCTTTCCTCCATCATCGCCATGCAATTTTTCCAAAGCAGTTGACAATTGTGTTGATTTCTTTGAACACTGAAGTTGCCCTCCGCCCTGAAAATCAAATTTTGGCCAAAAACTTTATATCAATTCGTAACAGCCGCCTGTCTATAACTTGGCCAACACTATCTTATCTCATCCGAAATGTTCATAGAATTGAAGTAGTCTAGAAACGGGGAAGTGAATCGTAACGGTAGGTATGTCATGGTGGCTTGGTTCTTGGCCTGCCCATAATGCTGTTTCTGCTGAACTGCTTTACATTCAGGTGTGAGTCCCGCTGAGTAATTCCATCAGTCTATCCACCCGTCTACAGAATATATGTTTCCCATCTCATGGATTAGGAAAAAATTATAAACAGCAAGCACGAATGACCAACATACACACAACACCCCTCTCTCACTCACACACACACACTCTCTCTCTCTCTCTCTCTCTCTCTCTCTCTCTCTCTCTCTCTCTCTCTCTCTCTCTCTCTCTCTCTCATATTTACTCACACTTTCTATTTCGATCTCATCTAAATATTTAAAAGCTTCATTTGCTGTAACCTGTGGCAACATTCAGTTTCTTTTTCTTATTTGTGTTCTGCTTGTGAAAGGCTATTTCTTGTGCTTCTCCAGATTGTGTCGAAATACCAGGCGCGGAACTCACCATTGAGCACAGCCTGTGTAAAGGTAAAATGGTGTATTTGACTTGTGAATTTTGATCTAGATTTAAATTTGTCACACTGCACGATGCGTTGTACTAGTATTTTGGGTGGCCAACGATATTACTTAGTATTTAGACACACTTTATGAAGCAGGCAAAAATGTAGTTCTAAAACAAAACCCATAAAAGATCACGAGCGTTGCAGCTTTCCATCAAGTAAGAAGCTCGCTTTCTACAATGATGCGCTTATAAGTCAAACCCCTATATCACCCAATCGGTCGGTAACCCTGTACACAGAATTTTGGTCAGTCACGCTACGCATGCGTAAATGAAAGAGGCAAGTACGCATGTCAGACAGCGGGGCAACTCAAATATCCCCTCAACATTCTTTCCTTTGACAACGTATAATTATTAATAAATTTCCTTTCCTCTTTATTGAAAATCTTGAGAACAGAATATGCTGGTTATGAACATATATAAGTGGGATTTTTTACAGTACATATAAAACAGACTGGAGACAGATATTTCAACAGTGTCCGTGTAGGTTGATATCACATTGCTTCGTTCGGGATTCAATCACAACACAACTTGATAAGTCTTGTAGGCTCAGTAAAAAGAATAGATAGCTGATGCACTGCCTCTGTGAAGGGAGAATGCGGGAGTTGGAATGTCTCATCAACTTGAGCACAATTAATTGTCCATATTTCTTTGAGTGGAACTTGGGCGACGCATTCATTACGCCAATCGCGAACACACAGGGAGTTCCTCGTTGAAGTGAATACATTCGAAGTTGAGCTGATTAAAACGGGGAGAAGACGAAGAAGCTTCCGGCAAGCACTCCGTTTGTATCGAAGTCGTGACAATGGTGGACTTGTACTTGGTGCCAGTCTGTTTTATGGTCATGGCGACACAGCTTTGCGCGATTCAACAGAAACGTTTCTCTGTAGTCGTATTCAAACCTGTTGCATGTTGTCGCAGGGTGAGCTGTAGGTGTTTGATTCGTTCTTCAGGACTGTCACACATGTTGATTTGCAGACGAAACCGAAAGGCTGCGGTAGCTTGCAGCTGTCTACTAGTCGTGGAAATCGCCGTTCCCTGAACACTGTGCGTATACGATGCCGCGGATTCTTAGCGCTCAATTGGTAGCAGCCTTTACTCAAAGGCTGCAAACATTCATTCATTGTCCCGCGCCGTCTTTTTGTCACCCGCGGGAAACGTGCATCTGACGGAAGAATTCGACAGCTGTCTCCAAAGCACTCAGAACTGTCCCGTTGCAAAAGTTCGAGTTTTTGCATAGGTTTGACGATGTTAGTTGCGCATGCGTACGAGCTGTTGGTACCAAAACTGACCCAGTGGCCTCCAGTTCGTAAACTACTTCGAGATGCGTCCCTTGAATTTGCTGTGTCTAGTTGAGTTTTCTTATAAATTAAAAATAAATTTAGTATAACTGCCGTCGCGTTGTCAAACCACTTGACACAGTCAACAATTTTTAGAACTGCTCATCTGATGTAAAGTGTTTATCTGTTTTTTAAAAATAAACATTAGTTACATCTTCGTTCAACGTAATGATTCACCGATAAAATTAATATGTAAATCGGATTCGTTTTTTGTTCCCTAGAAGAGGGACGTTGGGAAGGTCTTTGGATAAAGTTCATTGCACATGCGTAAATTGAGAAGTTGCTGATAGTCTGGTTCCCTGACCCATTTCCCCGGTAGAGGGCGTGGGGAAATATAGGGTCAGGTACCGGCTAATGTAAACATGGACGCTATTGGGTTAAAACAAAACAAGCTGTGATTGGATGAAAGTAACAATTGTAACTTTTCTCATCTTTCTTGGGTTTCGCACTCTCAGGCTAACTTGACACCAACTTCTTGTTTGTACCACAAAGCCGTGGAGGTAGAAAGAAAGACTTTCTACCTTCATGATTTAGCCACTGTGATTTAGCACACCTCTTAATACTTTTAGAACGTCAACATGATGCATGGCATTTTTCACGAAATTCTGACACCATTCTATCCATCGAAATCAATCGTCGTTCGCAGTTCCAACAAAGTTTGCTTTCAATTAGCTGTGATATCGCAGCATTACTTGTGGCGTGTATCGAACGTGCTCGGGTCATTGGGGTCACGCCACAGTCGGCGATGACCTCAATGACCCTAGCGCGTTCGATGCACACAACAAGTACTGCTGCGATATCACAGCCAGCCTTCAATCACCTCTATTTCCCCGTACTTCTGGATTAATCCTTTAAGTTTATGTTTCCCATCTCGTGTGCCAATGTTTTTGGTTCGGATACCAGTGTTCGAACATAATTCTGATCCAGTCTAATTTTGACCGGCGTTTTCATGGTAGCAGCCATATTTGTTGTAGCACGTTCTGTCAGGTGACTAACCTCCGCCATCTTGAACAAAATTCTGTTCAAGATGGCTACCCGGTACCTGACCCTATATTTCCCCACGCCCTCTACCGGGGAAATGGGTCAGGGAACCAGACTAAAGTTGCTGACAGTGTGCCGGTGCGCATTTTTTGATTAACGATATGGTATGCTATTGCGCACTGTCAGTGACCTTTGACAACCAAGCTTACACTGCGCATGTTCAAATATATAAAGATGATATGACAGTGTGCACGAGAGCTAAGGATGAAAAATCGCGATGCACGAGCACCTTGCAGAGTTCCACAGAAACAGCGCACCCTCAGCGGCAGCATGGATGGCTCACGTGGTCTATTAGGTGCTGCCGTTATCTTTTTGATTAAGCAAAGAGAAGAAATTGTTGAGTTCACGCTGCCTCTCGGCGCAACAGTATGTCATCATTTTTTGTAAATTGCATCTTCTATAACAGCAGTCTTCAAGCAGTCCTCTTTTGACTATCGTGGGCACGCTCTTGGTAAAACTGCTGGCCTCTTCCTTCCCTATAAAAGCTGTAGGGGAATACAAGTAAAAGAATGTGAAAAGTTAAAGAAATCACACACTGGAAGTAGGCGAGGGGTCATTTAAGTAGCACGAGCCTCGAAAGGCTTTAACTTTTGCTCAAACTTTCCGTAGGATAACTTTAAACCATTTCCCTTAAGAAATCAAGAATAAAAATAAGGGATCACAGTACAAATGCGAAGCAAATCGCCCAATATTTCCCTAAACTTCAAATTCAAAACGGTCGCCATCCCTGTGTTAACATTATGGGGAAAATTAAGTCACGTTTTGTATGGGAAAACATTAATGGGTCAATATCAGGAAGTGAGATAATGTTTTAGTTATATGTATACTGTACAGACGTTGCCTTATTCTGTCAAAAATCAAAGTATTAACCCTGTGAGCGCCACGAATTGTGTGTAATATGCCATGACATTATTAATGAATGCATTGTCATCCGGATTGAAATTTCTTTGCCAACAGTAATTAGAGGTTATTACCCAATATCGCCTGTTCCTGTGTCGTATCAGCATGAGTGTCATTTGTGCTGCGTCAGACACGAGACGAAGTCGAGTGTCTGACGCAGCACAAATGACACGAATGCTGATACGACACAAGGAACAGGCGATATTGGGTAATAACCGATTTATCATATACCCATGCCCATAATTTTAGGGAATTTTTACTAATAGAACGAAAAACCTTAAATTTTGAGGCTTTACTTTATTACGCCTTGCGCATAAATATCAGAATGTTTATGTGAACAGGCTTCATTCATAAAGTATACGACGAAGATGTCAACATCACGCGCGACATCGCTGCAAGTCGTCCATATCTCAATGAAACCCAAGAAGAAAGACACCGGGATACAAAAATCGTCATACAGAAGGAACATTTTAAGGTGCAATATGCTACAACTGTAACCGATCAAAAACTGCTGCAGCTTTAAATCTATCCTGATTTCGGTCGTCGTACGGCACGGAACTCGCGCTGAGAGGGGACGCCATTTTGTTAGTTTACCTTTAGAGTTGCCATGTCAACAGTCGTCGCGCGCGCGACATCGCTGTCACGCCACGCGCTCACTACCTGTTTAGTGGAGACCGTGCACAGTGCCGGCGCCGTGCGAACGGCATAATGTTTGCTACAACTTGACCAAAAAATACCATGGGAAAACATTTCAAGACTCAACGTGATATTTCCGTATTTTGCAACCAGAAATACCCGTGTTCCTCGAAGCCCTTCAAGTTTTTACGTCGGCGACATCGCTTCGCAGGCGGGGAGCGGCAGCCATTTTGTTGTTTACGTTGTTTACCAACAAACTGCTAATGTAGTTCGGGAAAACTCTAAAACTGATGACGTTCATCGTGCATATCTAGACGTTTACCGTGAAATATCACGGCTGATATTTTACGTTGAACGTCACTAGGATGTAGCAATATGGGCATGGGTATATGATAACATTCAATATTAAACACGTACGTGCCGTACTGAAAAGTTAATCAGTCGGCACCGAGACGATTTCTGAAGTTGGGTAAGAAGCTGTTTTTCACTGGCAAAACTATTAAAATCAACGGAAGGTACGTCGAAAGTTAGGGCTACTGAAGTCATAGCTATCCTTCGATGCTATCGGTCAATGCTCCATTTAGCCAAATTACCTTGTAGTTTAGACGAAAAAAAATGTTAGAGGAGGGTAAACGATTTAGCCGTGGGACAAAATGGCGGTTGAGAAGCGATATCGTTTGAAGGGCGCCCCCATACTGCAATATCGACTCACCTTGACGTTCTGCTTCATTTGTTGACCTTTCACTTGGCTGTGCATAGCAACCGCGACATATACCCTGCATGGTTTCCACCGTCCTCCCACAGTGCCACTCTCGCCGCAACGCATCGCTGGTGCACACTAGGAGTACTGTTACCACGGAAACTACCAGTAGTTTTAGACTAAAAAATGTCGTATTTTTGTCCATGATTACCTGGAAGAAAAAAGGGGGAAACAACAAGACTGTCGTCATTAAATTTACTCGCAGTCTAATTAGCGAAAATTTGGAGAGTATGACGCACTGTCAGAGAGGTAATGAATTTGTCACAGTAATTGACTGCACTTGAAAGGGTACCTTGAAAAGTGTAGTAAGGCGGAGTACTTGTATTTTAAAAATTGACCAGGAGAACAGAGATGTTCTGAATATTTGGACCTTCCGACTCTAAATAATTTCTCGATTTTTTCAGGTGATAGTTTGGTTCAAAAATGTCCTAAAGTTGAAATCAGAAACATGTTTTTACGACGTAGCCCATCCCTATTTTATTAGCAACCAAATAGTTTGTCTGAACCAGATCAAGGGAATTTTTGAAAGGAATAATAACCAAAAAATGCTGTTTTATTGTGTACTTGTTCGACCTGAGAATAATGTCAACATCTCTTTCGATAAGCACAATTCGGAAGCACAGCCAATCAAATCATCTCATTGACAGCGCCACCATAACCTCGTTTTCAGAAGCCACATTTGCATAATGGAACGGTCACTGCCTTCAGCTGAGTGTCCGTTCCGACCAGCGAGTCAATGTCTTTTCAAAATTGTGATGAAAGACTAGCAGCTCCTCGATCTAACCCGAGAAAAGTTCTCTGAAATTACCCATGACAGGTATATGCATGGAAATAATATTTACAAAAATTCTGAAAGAGGGGAACGTAGCACAGGTCGACAGGTAAATATTTATAATCTTAGAAAGCAGAAAAGTTAGCTAACCACTTCCGTCGGTTAGAGTGCATTGAACTTCCCTCGATGTGCATGCTCTCATGTGACCAATCCACACCCCTTCTACAACGTGTGACGGAGGTGCTGAGATCAAACCCGTGATCACTGAGTCTGAGATGAAGAAAATATAGCACGACTGTTTTCAAAAGTATCTTTCATCGTCAATACAGAGAAAATTCTTAATATAAATTCATGTGGTGTTACACTCGGCAAAGGAACTCAATTCCACTTCAACAAGAACGTTGAACATTAGACGGACGCACATACACAATCTGCACAGACGAGTTGAATATAAGGTATTCAGACAGCATATGTACATTACAACGAGCAATAATTTACAAACAAGTAAAATAAAATACTGAGAAAGACCGCATAAAGTTACCGCCGATGCTGTTTTGAACACACGCCACAACATGGTTTCTCAGTTAGTAGTGGGTGGGTTGTAAATGTAGTAGGGTCGTAATTTTCAGCCCTAACAAGACACTATAATTATACGCGCTAACTTCTAAAGTTTTACACGATGCTATGACGTCATACGTACACACATAGAACGGACGTAATGTATTAACAGCTTGGAAAAGTTCAAAATTTATGTCCATTTGAACGAGAGGGAAAACACACTTTCCACGAAAGCCATGTAATTTGTCACCGGATTTTCCTTCACACCTTAAGAATTGTTCCGGGTTACAAAGTAATTGATTATTTAGATACAGTGTCTCCTCAGGGGAGTCACGTGACCAGCCTAACAAGCGTTCTCGTGAATATTACCTGGCTGAGATTAGCTCACGTGATCAAAGTTTGTATCTGATATTTATCTAACCGATCGAATTGACGTGTTCAGCTGAAAGGCTACAGGAGCAGTAAGTGATTCTAAAGTTTCCGACGCAGTTCAGCTTGTAGGCTATTAAACCGCGCGACAAGGCTATTGATCTGTCGCTATGCTTGGAAATATATTCTTGAATTTGATATGGGAAAAGACTCCGAACTGCAAATCAATGTGAACGGCTATTAGCATACAGCTGCTGCATAAGATTTCATTGAAACGATGGACGAGGGGAAAACTGGCGAAGCGCTCAATCGATTAAAAAACAAGCCCGTCTGTAGCATTCGAGCCATTTGCCGGCGGTTCCGTTTCGGAGGACGATCATAGAAGACCGTTCAGATAGTTTGTGCATTCAGATTGGCAAAGAAACTTACTCAGCCGAAGAGTTCGCCTCGATCAAACATTGTCGAGACGCCGACGCCATTTGGCGGGAAAGTGATCTTTTACGGCCTACAAATTTGTCGGGGAAGGCATTACACTCTCGCAAAAAAAATACGATATAACAATTACATGTTATGGACGTAATTAAATTTATGAAGTGTTTATGCCGCATTTCGATTCAGTATTACTCACCCTCTGCCCTTTTTCGCAATTTACAAATAGTTGTTAAACGTTTGATGGCGAGTAGAAGTCATTCTCGTTTGGAAGGCGATCAAAGCGGCTACATAGGGGTCCTAAAACCCGCTAATTTTCGACGCTGACGCCACTAAGCGTCGTCAAGGTGCGGCGCGTGTTTTACACGCTAGGGCGTCAGTACCGGCAGTCGTTACCAGTCCGGAACGTCGTCGTTTGTAAGAAATGGCCTCCAGAGAGGATGGTGTTTGTTCATACAAGGATGCGTTTACTCGGCTAAGACGGTATGCGTCCCTGGTGGTCGCTAACGGATGAGTTAATCCTAACTAGAGCACTTGGACCCTTAACGACTGCTCTACAAACGGACGCACTTATTTCCTATCGACCTCTTTTTAAAGATCGTATGACATTTTAACACTTCAAGACTAGCGAAGGCAGGAATATCTGACAATACAGATTAGAAAACGTCCATGCACAACACATAACGCAAATCACACACACAAATACAAATGCGTTGAAACGGCTTTTAACGGCTTGGCCAGGACAATATTGGACAACGGAGAGGGCATGTCGGAAAAGTTGACTCACAAACCAGACGTTAGAACCAGGACACTGGACTCGAGGAGGAAAGTAAAGACAAACAAACAAAGGCAAGTATAGCCGGACAGCGAGTGGATAGAAATTGTCGGCGACGATAGCTGACCTACATAAGAATGAGGAAAAATATATGGAAGTGTACGGGAATCGTGATAGGGCAACCTGGGAGGCAGGTTGATCACGATGAGATATATAGAAATATCCCCATGGGTTTACACACGCGGGGACATGTTACCCACCACAGAGAATTGCATATCGCTGTTATATTCCTTGCCTGTTTTTAGGGGTCCAAAAATGCACTAAACTTGATACAATACCAACCACCCTAGGACGATTAAATTTAATGGCAACCTGATATTCTTTCCATTTTTTCCCTCTAGTTTTTCACCCCCGCAAGTCTTCCGATAATTGGACACCTTAAACCGGGACCATTATATATGACCATTATGAATTTCATGTAATTAGATTCAGAGAAAAGGTTATGTTTCGAATTACCCTTCTTGTCTGCGGATTTACGGACGATAATTTTGCGTCAACGATACCTGTCACAGAGAATATCGGACAAAAGACGAGTCCTGTCGTAATCCTACGCGAATCGACAGATCTCCCATACATGGAATCACGGAGGAGTCCACGCGGGGCCTGCTGAGACGGCGTGGTACCAATGAACGCATGGTGGCTCTATTACTACTGATGTCGGAGGAAACTTTATACGGCAGATTCGTATTCCATACTATCCTCTGTTTGCACGGGCTAAAATGTCTTATCCTTGACCTACATATATGAGTGCATAAAAAATCCCAAACTAATTTCCCCTCTGCTCAAAATATGAATGTCAACTTAAGCGACCCTACAGGAGTATTATCCGAGCTATATTCATTTGCACATTTTAAAAAAATTACTTTATGTACCCTATCCGCCCTTTGCCCAGCCCAGCCCGTGTTCCCCACTTTCAAGTAAAAAAGAGCTTTTCCGCACGGATTGAATCAGGTTAAAGTGGTATACGCCTCAAAAGTGAAAGACTTAAACTTTTGCTCAAACTTTCCTGAATGAAACTTTCAACCACTCTCTTACCAAAGCAACAACAAAAATCGGGGGTCACCGTTCAAAGTTTGGAACTAGCGAAACAAATTACCCAACATTTTGCGATATTTTGCGATATTTGAAATTCGAAATGGCCGCCATTCCTGTGTTAACTCTATGGGAGGGAAATTAATTTTGGATTTTCGAAAATCTAAGCCGGTGAAAGTTTTTCTTTCTCTAAGAGCTTTAAAACGAGTCCCCTCAAGTGGTAGATCAGAAAAGAATTGTAGAAATTTGAGGGTCCGATTATCTGTCCCCGAGGTGCGTTCTCCCTTAAGAAAATCGGGAAATAGTAAAAAAGGCTGGGAAAGGAGTTACAACTCCAGGATTGGGACAGAAGTGGTGCGCTAAGTCAAAATGCCCAAGCAAATTCACCCATACCCGAAATACCACCTGTAACAAATTCACAGCGGTTCACGAACTCTCTTCCTGACGACAAACTTTTGATTTTTTTGACAGAAATGACGCACGGAAAGCCATTACGAAAATGAAAGGCCCTGGGCCTTATTTGCGGGACTTATGGTCCTCTGCGGTGTCATTCGGGCAGGCGAAGGAAAAAAAAGCGACTTACCCAGAAACCATGCACACGAGTCTGATCAAAAAGTCGTAAAGAACGTGCTTTGTGAAGGACCTTTATATATACACACACACACAACTTCAAGTGACTTGCTCACGGGAAGATTTCATAAGTGAACGGAGATCATATTTCTTGTGGCAATTCAAGTTTACTTTGAGCCCAGTCGGACTTATGTAACCAAATCAATAGCGAATTAAATGCTCACTTAGAAATCCCTGAAGTGGAACCGTGCAATGCTGTTCGAGTGACGACTGGCGGCGCCGACGCGAGAACACCTCTATGGCGTAAACAATCTGCCGCGGAGGTATCCCAGCGTGGCGAGGTCTCGTTCAACAAAAAAGTACACCGTTACTCGGTAAGCACGACCACACCACGGACAATTAACGCAAGTGTTATCAAACACGAAGACCACTCACAGACACTTCCAAACAGAAAATGATTTCCCGCAAACAAGATCGTAATTTACACAAGATACTAAGACATAACAGCCGGAGGTGAATAAAAACAAGGGAATGCAAAGTTTGGCACGTTAGGTAAGTTTCTGGCTCCGCGCTTTTAACTTTTATTTTCTTAAATGCCACGGTACGATGGTGTACGTTACACTATAAGGAGATCGATTAAACGCACTGTAGGTGCTCTATCGATTTGACGTGGAATTTCAAGAGGGTTCGTCGCGGCGACCGACTCGAAGCGTGTCTGCCACACTTGTGAGCCGACAGACAAATCATAACAGTTTCCCAATATACGGATACTCTGCTTTCATCTTTGCGCGAGTCAGTCGATCTATTTGTGGAGCTTTGATTTTCTTGAAAGCTCCGGTGATTAATCAGGCATATCGTTTTCAATGAGTGTCTAGAATACTGGTGTGTATTGTAAATCGACTATTCTCAAGTATTGGCACAAGACAGTCTGATACAGTTTGTTTATATGAACACCTGATCCGAACGAATTCGGCCTTCCTCTCTGTTTAATGACTGTCGTCTGACGGCTCTCTCTCTCTCTCTCTCTCTCTCTCTCTCTCTCTCTCTCTCTCTCTGTCTGTCTGTCTGTCTGTCTGTCTGTCTGTCTCTCTCTCTCTCTCTCTCTCTCTCTCTCTCTCTCTCTCTCTCTCTCTCTCTCTCTCTCTCTCTCTCTCTCTCTCTCTCTCATTCTCTAAAAATCCCAGCATGGATTCGACTACCTTTAAACAGGTATTATTGGACCGACAGCGAGATGTGCGTCCACCACAAGGCCGATGAACTAAAATGTTTGGCTTACCCGAGCATGGCCTGACGATAAAAAGATGACATGATACTACTCATAGTCCCGGTAAGGAATGTATTGTGAAGTGTGAATTACACGTATGCCACACTGGATTGAAAGAGTAACCTATTTAAGATGTCTCATAACAAGTTCACCAGAAACGAATAATATTCTCGTTGTAATTTCCTCCGTTTCCCACTTTCTCTCTCTATCATGAGATTAAATAACGGTTTTGGAGATAGCAATACACTTCGGAAAGGTGACAAAGCCATGCCTTTTCCCCTCTGACTTGACAAAATAGATATTCCAATGAGAATGCCATCTCGTGGTTTTATATAACAGTCTCACTAGCAGCTCCCAGTCAGCCGTGGTTTGATCAGAGTACATATTTAAACTTGCAAGCATCGTTGCAAACAAAACATTTGACAATTAGGAAGATCTATGGGCTACCTTTCCATCATAGACACTCTACGATTATGCCCATTATGGGCATATTTCGTGCATTCTTCAATGACCAACACTGCGCGTGCATTTATGAGCATAGAAAGATATCGAAAAGACCGTTATTTTTTTGCCCTCGGTGTGGAAGTAGACACAAGACACTCAGCTGAGCTGAATTCTGTGTTGCTGTTACACACTACAACCTTTTACTCCTGTTTGAAATAATGCTCAAACTCGCTGAGTACGAAAAATGCAAATATTATTATTTAGCTTTTTGGTAAAATATAAATGTAAGGTTGACCGATCGAAAATGCGTCATACGAATTTAAGAATGAATGTCATATCTACGTAATGTTCACGGTCAATATCAATACTGTATTCAAAAAAAGGCGTTGAGAAGGCTGGCCGGCAAACTGTTTTGTAAGCATTTTACTACAACGCATGCGTACTGGCAGTACTCTTCTCACCACGACAAACTGCATTAACTCCTAGAGCACTTCCCCTCATAAATATTGATACCTTAAATTGGTCTTATTGCGTCACATACGTCTTACAGTTCATCTCAAAATAGATGAAGTACATCACAAGACGGATGCAGGAAAGAAGTTGATAAGTAGGTACGCATGCGTGTATCGTGAGGCAGTGTCCATAGGAACACGCATGGACTTTTGAAATATCGCTAATAGACTGTATTGGCTCACAGTCCCTCCAGGACAGCGATTGGCTGGAACAGATAGCACCATACAGATAATACCACGATGAAAGTATATTTAAAGTCTTGAATTTCAAGAACGTACACTGCAGATGTCCAATTGTCCTTAAAGTACAGGTTGCCAGACAGAGAACCGGCTTGTAATTGGACAATTATTCCCAGGAAGCAGATTTCCCCAGTAAAAAGATTGCGTCATTGCGAATACAATATCGAATCTTCTGATACTAGTTGATCGCATCTGCCGTTTTCCACATCGCTGGTCCACGACGCGTATCAATTTCGCTACGCAGGGCCGCCTCTTTCAGTTCACTAACCGCTCCCTATCAATAATCTAATTTTAGCATGCGCAGACGTTGACGGCGAAAGTGGCTATCGCGTCCACGCATCTCACTTTTTTATTGTCTACACAATGTCTACCTTCTATTTGATTGCGTTCATTAAAATCGCAAAAAAGACAAGTAATGAACGCAGTTCGCCGTTGTCATAGTGATGATTGGCTATTAGATCCCTTTATTATTTTGGCATATGCGGTCAATATTTCCGAAGCAAAGAGATTCACTCAATATCTGATAGGATAAGGCATATTTTTGCTATTTCCTTTATATTTATCGAACTTTTGGAATGAGGCCCAGTTGAATTATTTTGCTCCCGTAGTCGACTCTACGTTTGAAATAGTTTTATTTCTTCACTACAAACATATAGAATTTCTAAAACTTTTGTATCGAAGTTGTTTTTAATTACTAGTCCTGCATATGGGAAAAGCATACGTTCATTTTAATATCACGTGTACTAATTAGATACCGATCGGTTGTAAAAGCTGTGTCAAGAAAGATTTGCTCCGTCATTCTGGTTAAGATTCCATCAACGAGGAAAAGTCGACGAAAAACTTCTTGTGGGATACAGACAACCATATCGAGGAATTTACATCGATTGAGCTCATTATAAGAGTGATCGTACACTTGATATAAATGTCGCACACGATACGAAATATGGAGACATGGCGGAGTTCGCGGTTTTAACTCTTGCAGTATAGAACGTATTTGATTAAACGTCCTTCTCTGAGATTCATTGAGCCTTAAGGTAGAATGCGCCTCGGGGACAGATATTCCCAATTCTCAAACATTTACAATATTCTTTTGGTCTAACATTTTTGGGGACTCATTCTTAAGCTCATGGAGTGAACAAAGTTTTCACCGGCTTATATTTGTGGAAATCGAAAACTTCACCCCCCCCACCCCCACCCCGAGTTAAGACAGAGATGACGGCAAATCTGAATTTTAAGTATCGGTAAATATTGGGTAATTTGTTTCTCTGGTACAAAGTCTTTCACATGACCCTTGGTCTTTGTTCTCGATTTGGAAAAGGAATGGCATAGTTTTCCTTTATTTCGAAACGCGTACTACTACGTTAACGTAATATTGAAGAACCACCTGCGCCTTTAACGACGATACCTCTATCTGTAAGTGGCTACATTAAACAGACATTACAAACCGAATGACGGTGTTTAAGTTTCCAACTGATATCTTGCAACATACACGCATACGTAGCTACAGTACATACTTACAGTACATACATACATACATACATACATACATACATACATACATACATACATACATACATACATACATACATACATACATACATACATACATACATACGTACATACATACATACGTACGTACATACATACATACAAACATACATACATACATACATACATACATACATACATACATACATACATACATACATACATACATACATACATACATACATACATACATACATACACATATACATACATATATACATACGTACATACATATATACATACATACATAGGCGTGCTAGTATTAACTAACGCATCAATGTATGCATTTACTAATGCATCCGTGCATGTATATATGCAGAGACACACATACACCAGACGTACGTTTCTTGCGATGCTCAAGAAATGCAAGAGATGAACGATTTAGTAATCACGTCCATGAACCATGAAGTATCAATACAGCAGGCAATGTGTCCAATACAGATACGTGCATATAGCAAACACACATTAGTATTGGATAGCGATATTTTACAATCTACATACCAAATGGATATTAAAGACCTAAACTGCGTCACGGTATTCTCGGGTCATCCCACAGGGGAAAAACTGTTGGAAAAATCAATTTGCGCTCTGTAAGTAATTTGAATAGCAAGACTGCCAATGTCCTTGCATATGTATCGATCAAAGGTATCAAGGAAATTCTCCTCGCATCTTCTCACATTTGGCAGTCAAGTAAGAACTCTTTTGTTGCACTCGATCGCAAAGCATACAACAAGTTACTGAAAATAGAAACAGAAACTTTCAGTATATAGCTAGCTCTTTGCTTTTTAAGCCTGTCTTTATTTCTAGTTGTCTGTCGTCTCTGTCTATCTGTCTGTCTGTCAGTCTGTATTTCTGTCCGGTGATGAAGACGGAAATGACGGTCCAAAGGCAAATTTATAAGTTACAGCAAACAATGTTTGTCTCTAAACTTTTACATTGACAGAAATGTGACTATTTATATACATATATATGTGTACATAGATAGATGGATACATACATACATACATACACAAATAGATAGATACATATATGTAAGTATGTAAGTATGTATGTATGTATGTATGTATGTATGTATGTATGTATGTATGTATGTATGTATGTATGTATGTATGTATGTATGTATGTATGTATGTATGTATGTATGTATGTATGTGTGTATGTATGTATGTATGTATGTATGTATGTATGTATGTATGTATGTATGTATGTATGTATGTATGTATGTATGTATGTATGTATGTATATGTAGTATGTATGTATGTATGTATGTATGTATGTATGTATGTATGTATAAAAGAGTTCAAAGGTAAAGAAATACGCAGAAACATTAAACTGAAATGTGCTTATAGGCCTGCAAACACGATATAGCAAGATCTATCACTAGTTTGTTCTGTAATATTAATATGGTATTTAATATCATGTAGTAAGACACGTCCATTCCGCTTCATGCTTTAGGTAAAACTGATGTATCAGGGTAAATACACGAATCAATGATCTGCTCAGGGGCATAATGGTGTCCTCCTCAGTTAAGTCACTAGGTTAACACAGTATGGATCACTTTAGCCCCAGGTATTCTATATCGCAGATAATTCAATATCTAGAAGACTTCGTAACGACACCTTGAAGAAAGATCATACCTATTATCGACGATTTTCTTGTCGACATTAAAAGAAGGCACCATGAACATTGATTTTGTTTGCAGATCACTTTTTGACATTCTTGCGTGTGAGATGGTAGTAGGTCCAGCACATTTTAACGTTGGCGGACTTCGATCCGTGGTCTGTGCTTAACTTCCTCGTGCAATTGATTGAAAATCGTATGACATTTTATTTTACAACCTGAGTTCAAATGCAAAACCTAGATCCGTGGATAGGGAGCGGTTGCTTTCAGTCTGCCAGTATTGCAGTCACAATGAGCATTTGGACGAATAATATAAATGATACGCTGTACTTCGAAATATGTAATGTTTACTCTTGCATCTTTTAATCTTTTTATGTGATTTTTCTATACAATGGATCACAATTTTTTGTACTTTCATCATATCATTTTCAACATTTATATGGTTTTCCTGAACAGCTGCTATTCATAGATCTTTACAAAGTAAATGAAACTCCAGTGAATCTACACATACTCCCTAAGTCGACGGATTTTCATCATTTTTATCTATAGACGATGACTGACAGCAGTCTCAACCAACTCTGGTGCACACCAGGCTTGTAATAACTTTGACACCATTTTGAAAAACTTACAAAACTCAGCCTGTCAATGTTGTTCATATTATCGTATTAAAGAAAATGGCGCGCATATCTTGACAAGTATTATTAAAGCACAATAATTGCATATGGCGCGTAACTAGAAATGTATTGTTAGCAACTTTAAATGCAAAACAATAATGATCATATCGGTACATTAGCTTCAAATTATACTATGGAAAACATGTTTGATATCAAATTAAAATTGTGCTAAATACGGCATTTTTAAAGCATCGATTCCTGTTTCTCTGTTTATAGAGGATGTTGGTCATAAAGGATAGACTTCTAAAAATACTAGAGATGGTCTCGTCATTGATCTGCATGTTTTCTCGACATTTAAATGTCACGAGTCAAGTCGTCATAAATTGTGATATCAAATCTCAGACATCACTATTTAAACGCACTGTTCATAATTTTCTTATACCATTATTTGTTTGTTTAGTGGTAGTTAGGTATTCCTCTCAACACTGTAATGCCAACTTTAAAACTAGCTCCATTAGCTTAAACTCTAGCGAATTTCCAAGTAAGGTACCCCGCGCCTCGGAAAAATTCGATTTTTTTTTTCACAAAAATTAGCTGGGGAAAGCTTATTGACTGAACGAGCTCAAAAATGTCCCCCTCCTTCAAATGGTAGACCAAAAACATACCGTAAAAGTTTGAGAGCCGAAATAACTGTATAGATAGTCTCTTGTGCTCTCTCAATACCACGCTGACACACCAAGTGTTCAACGTGCCTGAGTGACGACTGTGTTTGTGAGTGATGTTCCACATTATTGTTGGTAACTGAAATTGTTGCCGCGACTATTATTCATTTCAACAATAACATAATATATTCTACAAAACGTACGTTTTGTAAGAAAATTGGTTGCTTTCTAGAACAGAAATAACAAAAATGTTATTGAACGTTTACATTTACTGAAAATTTTCTTCAGACCACTTTGCAAAAAAAAGTCCCCGGGACATTTCCCCTCAGTAAAATGGATGAATATCCTGTATGACGTTACCTGAGATCGTTTGCAGGCTTATTATGACTTTTTGATTCACCCGACTGATTCAGGACCATAATTCGTGAAGAAATGGCATCATTATAGCCGAGATTAATTATTATTGGTAAGTCATTAACTTGCTTCAACCGATTAATCGTATAACCTTTATATAATCCTTAATGTGATTTTACTAGTAGAGACGAACTTTGCCATTCAATATACATATATACGCTATTGCCTCGGGCAACTCAAAGTTCATGCGGCAGTTTGATAGTTTTTAATTTCAGATTTTTCAGGACACACATTGCAAGAGAAATTTCGCTGGCCTTTTTTGACGATATTAATATCGCTGGTTATCCAGGGTTTCTGTGATTTATTCGATGACTATCGGCAATTACTGAGAACTTATGAAGTATTAGAAAGTCCCTTGCGAGAGTTGGACACCATGGCAGTTTGGTTTTACATGCACCTTATATAAAACAAGTGAATTTGTGTTCCTTTCCGAGCAGTATAATGGCTTCCAACACAAAGAATTGTGCGTGTTTTACAAATACAAGAAATGTATTTTACATACAAACGATAAAATATTCCAAAATTCATCGAAAGTAACAGCGAAAGGAACCTTAATGTTTGAGATATCAGGAATATTGTGACAAGTGGGATACATTTATTATTCGATGTTGCGTGAACAGTAGCCGAAAAAAGACTTTCAACACCACCAACTGTTGGCGTGGTACTTGTTGGTCTTTTCTCCCGCGTATGATTTGACATACACTACTATTGACGTCACGACAAAGCGAACTTTGCAACATTTGACCGGACACATCATAGAACCCCACACCTGCCTCAGGTGGATTGTACATTTTTATTAAGAATCTCGATTTATAGAACCAGTCAGTTAGAAATGTGTTGAAAAGTGATAAAATACGCAAAACCAGTTCAATCAGATTGACAAACCTTTCGTCAGCTTCCAAACAACCCTGTTTGAATACCGATTGGCGATTCTTTCAAAGCACAGGACAAAGTTGTTTAGACTAATACTGGATATTATCCATTTTCCATGCTTGTTAAAGAGAAAATCCGGAAAGTTGACCAACCAAAACTGTCTGGTTTCGGGCCGACCAAGTATTGTTCAAATTTGAGGATCCCTTTTTGAGTCCAAGACGACAGACTCTGTAAGGAGTCGATGTTCCAAACGGCAGTCTATGTGTATGTGAAATAAGGCTTGCAAGCCATCAAACGAGACTAGCATTTCAGAGGGACACCAATGCCCGTCTACACGAGCACACTGTGACATTTACTCGAACATATATGACCAGTCACACAAGATTACATACAAATCATTTTGTATTCGCCCATAGGGTTTTAAGAACCTTTGTTAACTTCAAAAGCAGATTGCTCATCACGAGAATTACCTGTGAAGGACGTCAATTACCTGTGAAGGACGTCCTGTTGCAGAGAGTATACAAGTTCCTAAAATCTGACTATTTCTTATCATGTGTTACAGATTTTTTTTCGAATAAAGTCGACGTCGACAGCTGACAAGAAAAGACAATCTCTCGTTTCCATGGTTACGTCAACATTTTGATTTTACTGGGTTAAGTCAAGGACAAAATGGTATGTTTTGCGGAATTGATGTTAAATAACAGTTTAATGTGAATCGGTTAACTTAATACTTGAAAGCTCCATTAGCCTTCACTAGTGTGTAATCTTCGGGGTTTTTTTTGCGGTTTTGTAAATTATACAAAGTTTTCTCTTGTGTCTCCGAAAGCCATGTCGAATTGTTCAGTGTTAAGCTTGTCAATGCAGCTTTTATACGAATACTGTCTGATGTTAAAGCTGAGAAATGAACTTCAATCCGGACTAGAATTCTTTTGTCAAAACTGACATTGCACGCTATGCATTGTGTTTGCAATGTTTTTCATCATACTTTAGATATACTGATAAGAAAAAAAATTCTCTGACCATCGTCAATTAAAGGTTGAATGAGCCACGGAAACAGACAATTGGACCCTCAAACTTTTCCAATTATTTTCTGAGCTACCACTTGTGGGGGTTCATTTTAAAGCTCTTGAAGTAAGAAAAATGTTTACCGTCTTAGTTTTTCGAAAATGGAGCATTTTATTTTTCTCCATAGAGTTAACACAGGGATGGCGGCCATTTTGAATTTCCAATATCGGATTCGATAAATCTTGGGTAATTTGTTTCTCTAGTACCAAAATTTGCACGGTGACCCCCAGATTTTTATTCTTGATTTTAAAAGAGAATTGTTGAAAGATTCCTTGAGAAAAGTTTGAGCAGAAGTTTAAGTCTTTCACTTTAGAGTGGCATACTATATTAAAGGATCATTGTAAAAGGAAACCCCCTTTCAAAGCTGTGAGTATTATCTCAATAAATTCTTTATCGCACAAAGTTCCGTGAGATGAGTAGAGCTGTTACTGTCGAAATATGTTTGTGATTCTGATTTTAATTTGCACTTTCCTGATTTATAGGCAAAAGGGTTCATTTTAATTAAATGCGTCCTTAAAGTTCATTTTAGGCATTGAAAAGCGGAATTCATCAAACAAACTATCTTAAAACCAAACAACTTCGTTATAATTTGTATCGACATATATTTGTCTATTGTTTTAGTCAAAAATAATGAACAAGGCAGGTACATAAAATACAGATTTTTATCATTGATAAATTGTCTTATCATTCGATCTACCCCCTTTATTTGATGTGCAAAGGAGGACAGTGCACAAATGTTGTAGTATAAATTTCCTATTTTCGACAAGATCAGAAAATTCCAAACTAAATGAGAAAGCTTTTATGCAGATGAACAGTTTGATTTTGTACAGACTGACACTCGGCCATTCGAAAAGGTCAAAAAGTACAAAATTTGCAATTTGAAGAACTTTGAGTATCTAGTCAAGCACACGATATATCCAACGCTCAAAATTAAAGACTTTACATTTATTCCCGAGTGATGTAACCGTCGCCTGGGCAAAAGTGGTTTCAACAATTTCGCTGAAGATCGTCATCACGTTCAATTAAGGAAGTGTTTGCACATGCGTGATCGTTTCCATGGAGATTAGCCCACAGGTAGCAAAGTTTCGCTGTCTGGCGTGGTGGCTGTTTAACTCCAACGAATACAAGAGCCATCCATATGTTTTACCTCATCACGTAGGTATTAAACTTTTGTGAGACGAAGTTAATAAAACAAGGCAATCTCAACCTACACAAACTATTACATGATGATAATATGGCTGAAGTTACAGGTAACATTATATGATAAAATAGGACTTGTATATTAGTGTACTCATTTCTCAACATAGAAGACTCGTCAAATTACGCTTTTGGCACGTTCACAGCAGAAAAAAGGTAACTTTGAATAAATTTATGCTATTGCTTAATAGAGTAATTCTTCTTGAGCTATGAACGGTATGATTCACTATTCCCAGGCGGTCTAACCTTTCAGCGAAACACCATTATATCGATATGGTCGTTACGTCTTTAGGAGACAATTTTTCCGATCGCAATTGCCCTTACTGGATTAAGTTTTGTAAACGTCTCCACTCGTAATACAGCCGTCATTTTCTGATAAGTACTCTCTCGCGCTACACACGCACACGTCATAGGTTGAATGGCCCTAGATTTGTCTTAGTCATCAAGCCTAGAAGGCTGTCAGATTCCACTCACTCGTATGCGTGAAGGCGTTGTTTGCTTATACCAAACACTTGTTCTGTAAATACATCAATAATATTGTATGTTTTAAAAGACCGAAATAGTCGTCTCCATAGCAACGGATAACTCCTAATGAAGATTCTTATTACCTGCAGTTGTGTACAAATATTTTTTACAAATATCATATCGTATACCATTTTAAGAAGCTCATACTAATATATTTATATGTATTTAAATATTTACATCCATATGTATTTATAATTCTATAATTGTATACAAACTTGCTTATGACAATATCGTCTTATATATCTATATATATCATCATATGTATATATATACATACATATATATATATATATATATATACACATATTAAACTGCTTCTTACATACGTTCTCGTGGAAAATTATATATATATAAAATTATATATATATATATATATATATATATATATATATATATATATATATATATATATATATATATATATATATATATATATATATATATATATATATATATAAAAGCTTACATATTCCCATTTAGGTACTGAGTGCTTGATTAAAATTGCAGAGCGGTATAATAATCTGTTACTTAAGTAACATGAATCCTCACACTCCTCTAACTCATTGTTGTGGACGTGCATAAAACTTAAGGTACAACGATATATACTTTTTACTTGAAGTGTATAGATGTTTATATATAAGTTATTTTTTAGTCTTGTTAGGCATACTTTAGTTGTCCCGCTTGTCGGAGACTGTTTCGCGTGCGCTTGTGAAGATGTCAAAAAATTACATCAATGAGTTCTCCGACGTAGATAAGTCCTAACACATTGTAGCGCACACGTGCAACCTCTCTATCAAGCAAGCGCTCTGAAATGCTATTACAGTCGCAGGATTCTGGATGAGAAGACTCATCAATATCGCTAGCATCAACGTCGACTCTTGGGATCATACATCAAAGATTTTATATTTCTTCTCGAATATTTCGGCCGACTCAGACGAGATGGAAACGGGGGTGAGACACCCACAGAGGGGGAAAAGATGAAGGGGTCGGAAGAATTAGAAAACTGCCGCCACGACCTAAGGCTCTCTCTGGGCGCTTCCAGAATGCACCACTCCTCTTCTTCTGCTCAACTTCACATTGAATATGGATGAGAAGCGATAGGATCCGTCTACGTCCATTTATCGGCGCGTTATGTCCTTGGTTGCGCTGCTGGATCGTAGATTGCAAATGTTTTTTCTATGTTTATAAATAGAATTTCAAAACCTTGATGGCCCAACCCCTGGGGCCTTACCGACAAATGTATCTTATTCATGACGTTACAATAAGTTGATTTGACCATCTTGTCTACTCATCCGTAAAATCTGACACGAGCAGAATGTAGCTAAAGTTGATGCTATAGGTGGGAGTACAGTAAATTGTATGTTTAAGGTAGAAGACAGGTTGTCGGACTCAGCAAGTTTTCAATAGTTAAATAGTTCAGTGATATTCTTCTCAAGAAGCATGGATTAATTTCGAAGACAGTTAAGTAATATCTGTTTCCACCGTCTATTTTTTTGTGAAAATCGTGGATTTTATTTTCCCTATTGAGTTAACACAGAGATAGTAGCAATTTTCAATCTAAAATATCGATAGGCTATATGTAACTTGTTTCTCTAATACATATATATATATCTATGCTCGTCACTCCAATCTTGTATCGTTGTATCGTTGTGGCTAAAAGTTTCTTTGAGAAAAGTTTGAGCAAACGCCTGAAACTTTCAGTTTCAATGTGCATACTATTTGGGTGGAACGCTTTCTTCGTCGCTTTGTAAGCAATACCGTAGTAATAGTTTAATGCTATTTTACCAACTATCTCCTTCGCAACAATATTAAGGTAAGCATTGGTATTATTTTTGTAAGATTTTTATAACTACCAAAATGTAAAATCAGAGTTTTCCTTCAAATCTTCTATTAAATCAACGTCTTCGCCCCAATGTTCGTGGTCGTGAAATTACACGACGCAACATTATCAACAAATTTTATGATTAAAGGATACGCCAGGACTTTTATAAGTATGGTAAAGTAATTTTAAATGCATTGTTTATGCAGACTGAACGAATGGCCATTACTGTTTAGACAGCATGGTAAGGTTAACGTGAACGTTATCGATACTGTTTAACTTTTTCATGTATGTATATATTTCATGTGTATATATATATATATATATATATATATATATATATATATATATATATATATATATATATATATATATATATCTCTTTATGTATGTATATACGTATATATATATATTATATCTATATATATATATATATATATATATATATATATATATATATATAATATATATATATATATACAGAGAGATAGAGGGAGAATATACAGATGTCCTTCCATGATGCTAATTTGTATATTATATATATATATATATATATATATATATATATATATATATATATATATATATATATATAATATGTGTGTGTGTGTGTGCATGTGTATGTATGTATGTATGTATGTATGTATGTATGTGTGTATGTATGTATGTATACACTCGTTTTTATATCTGCAGGCATTAACTCGCATGCACGTATCAAAACATAGCTTACGGTGTTTCTTTGACAGTGTGGTATCACCAAAATCGAAAACTAATGTTTAAATTCAGATAATGATAAACGATATACCGTCTTCTTTGGTCACTCTCTATGTGACAGATTATGCCAAACCAATTTTTAGAAATACATAGAATGGTTCCTAGTGTTTAGCTTTTAACAAACTTTCGTTCGGGATACATGTATTTTACACATCGCCAAGTCTTGGTGGGACTGTTCATACAGGACGTGTAGCGATAGCTTCCGAGATACCAAATCGTTGGGCGTGGTCGTAGATTATTGACGAGAAGGTCTGCCAATCGAGACAGTGCGATTGCCGTCAGTGTATAGTCAACGATACTATTACCTTATGAGTCTTGCGTGCATTCGAGAACATGTAAAAGTTAAAAGTGGACCGCTATCGGAAAATCTTAATTTCCGCATTAATGTTATCAACGACTCACGAAGGATGAGAGACGGAAGATGGCTATCTGTGACAAGTATAAGACACAAAGAACACACAAACAACTATTACCCTGCAACATCAATCAGCCATCCTCGTTTGCGTTTCCGACGTTAGTAATTAATTGGTCTCCGTAGACATCACTCTGGTAGACACTTTTTGTAGTCTCTAAATGGCCTTTAAATTCAATCCGACGAGGACTAAAATTAATAAACACACCGGTAGTCTGATATATATTGAGACAAGAAACAGAATCGGGGCTTCTCAAATGACTTACAACAAATATCTTATTTTGTTCAACAACCTAATGAAAATCAACACCGATCGCTCTTCTAACGTCGGTATTATTCTTGACGTTTAAGATACCTTACAAGCGGAAGTTTGAGAATTGGTCGAGTCTTCGCCGTTGCTTAGCAACCATGAAGACGTGACCAACGCGCATTTATAAGGCTTATTTATTTAGTCTTTCATGAAAAATTCTTTGTTTGGAACCGTAGGGGGCTTTTGCCACGGTAACTTGTTCTTATGAAGCTGGTAACAAGGCCTACAGCTCACGCAGAGAAAGAATGGATATCTGGAAAAACAATTTGCTCATATTTTACAAACGTATGGGGATTAAATAAGGACTGTCTATCCGCTGTTCATGTTTGTTGAGACAAACTCTATTTGTGTTGACTCTTGGTGGAGATTAGAATTTAAATTCCTGAGGAAAGTTAAAAATTAGTCAGTTTATAAAGAAGATAACCGACGTAATATTTGTAAGCAATAAACCAAAACCAAAAACCGGGTATACTACAAGTTTTTGACCATAGACATGGCTCTTGAGCGATAGCGAGCGCATGTACAGAGCGAGGTGGTCAAAATCGAGTAGCACACCCGTACTTGAGGGGGTTTATTGCTATTATAACGTAATAGTAGTTTAAAATTCCGGTGTTTATCGTTAATTGGCTGATATTTTTCTGAGAGAGAGCCCGCGCACGTTCAAACTGGGGAACCCACATAAGTATGTCGCGAATACAGAATAGCTTTTTCACGTCGACTGATGAGATCGCTATATTTGCGCCATCGATATACTGCCATAATATAACTGCCAATATCAACAAGATATCAAATGAGCATCAATATCTGAGGCCTCTCGCGGACTTAAATGTAAAAGCCCACGATTTTGATGCAAGCATAAACAATTGCATCGAGCACTTAAATGTTTGTGAAATCAATATTGCACAAAAGAGACGAGCGTGAATACCTTGTACCATCAGTTTTGAAGAAAAGGGAGTACACATGAATATTGCTAGAAGTCATCGAGAGAGTAAACTTGTATATCAGTGTGATCGTGCACCGATAGATGCAGTGTTGATCTGTCTGCAGGAACATTTACGCGGAATACTCCCCGAGGAAGACTCATTTTTACAATAGTTCTACCGCTTCTGTCAACTCAGTTAGAAGCACGTGGAGTTGACTAACTTTTCACAGTCTTGCTTCTGTGATTATAAATTAGATTTCCCTGGATAAGTTTCGTCCCTGATAGCGGCCATTTTCATTTCAAACATCACGGTCAGTTATGGGTAAGTTGTCTCTCTACTATCGAAGTTTCCACGGTGACGCCCAAAGTTTTATTGTTGATTATGAGAGGGTACGGTTTGACAATATTAACGAAGGAAAATACAGCAAAAGTTTAGCACTTTGAATTTCGAGTTGCGTACTACCTTAAACTTGGAAAACGGTATAAAATACATTTTTACAACTCCATGCCTTTTACAATGTACAGCTCACTTGTCATTAAGGTGGAACGCGCCTCGGGGACAGATATTCGGACTCTCAAACTTTTACAATTCTTTTCTGATATACCACTTATGGGGGCTCATCTTGAAGCTCTTGGAGAAAGAAAAATTTTCACTGGCTTAGTTTTTCGAAAATCGAAATTTTGTTTTTCCATAGAGTTTTTTGCCATAGAGTAAACACAGGGATGGCGGCCATTTTGAATTTCAAATATCGGAAAATCTGGGGTTATTTGTTTCTCTAGTACTAAAATTTGCACGGTGAGCCCTGATTTTTAGTCTCGATTTTGAAAGAGAACGGTTGAAAAATTCCTTAAGGAAAGTTTGAGCAAAAGTTTACGTCTTTCACTTTCGAGGCGCATACTACCTTAAAGGCACCCTAAGGCGAGCTAGACCGCTGACATTCACATGTGCCACACAGTCCTCTAATATCCAAATTATATGTATGTACGTGGAACAGGTAGCTCAGGGCAACCAACCAGTCGAATTTGAGAAATTGTTACCAGAGTTATCATTTAAATATACGATTCCATGGTAAATTTAACAAATTGAAATCTAAAGGGGAAGTGGCATTTGTTCCATGCATGTAGCGCTGCTAGTATTTGAACCCCCCCCCCCTGCGCACACCATTGCCCCTCTCCACACTCCATCGTGTAAAATCTCCGATAGATCTCTTCCCACTACCCTGTGCACTGCAGTACAAAGCTTCCAACTGCCCTGTATCACTCCTTAGTAATTTGGCCCCGTACCCTGGTAAACCCCCGTAACAACCGAATCATGTTCACTGTCCGCCCACTGAGCGTATGGTGTCGGCTGACAAAACGAATAAAATTTCACCGATGAAAAATTGCCCGCTAGCTAATACGAGAAATAATTTGTCCTCGCCCACCAATAAACCACCTGTGATTACCCCCAAAGAACAGCTTCTTTGGATGCCCTTGATATTTGCTGCCTAGCGGTTACCTAAGCGTATCCTATACTGACATTTTTGCCGAAATTATTTTTGGATAATGGCAAAAGTGCTTTGGGGAAGCTTGCTGCCATCGCTCTCATGTCTAAGCAATTTACACAAACCATCGGACTTTTCACCTACTCTTTTAAGGTTTCCCTATCTGATTCTTTTCACATTCTTTTCTCGATACCAGATTCAAACCTGGGTTGCATAGTGCTACCGTGGTCACTAAGAGATGAGTCCCTGCTTCAGTGTTACCACACATGAAAAAGACAAGTACGAGTACGAAAATTAAGGTAGAACGCGCCTCGGGGACAGATATTCAGACTCTCAAACCTTCACAATTCTTTTCTCATATACCACTTGTGAGGGTTCATATTAAAGCTCATGGTGTAAGAAAACTTTTTACCGCCTTAGTTTTTCGAAAATCGGAATTTGTAATTTTCTCCATAGAGTTAACACAGGGATGGCGGCCATTTTGAATTTTGAATTTTGAATATTGGTAAATCTTGGGTTATTTGTCTCTTCAGTACCGAAATTTGCACGGTGACCCCGATTTTTATTCTTGATTTTGTAAGAGAATGGTTGAAACATTCATTAAGGAAAGTTTGAGCAAAAGTTTAAGTCTTTCACTTTCGAGGCGCATGCAACCTTAAGTGATATTTTACGATTAACCAAAAGTATGAGTGCCGATGAATAGTTTCATATAAAAATTGGGACATTATATTTATTTCCAGAGGACATAACTCTATTAATCATTCTTTATATTCATTCATCGCTACTGCACTGAAGTACTTATCGTTCTTTTAGGAAGTTTTTGTGTGCCGGTGTACCAGTGATGAGGGCTCCCTTCAGAATTTGACGTAATGTCGTCTGCATCGCCGAGTAAGTACGAGATGGATATATTATCACCTGAACTGCTTATCGTGCCAAAAGGCGTAACTCGAGCACTGAGAGCTAAACTGAACCATCTAATGTAAAGAAAGGCGCATACAAACGGTGCCTCTGGAGCTTTTAAATAAGAGGCGAACGCAATTTCCTATCGGCTGCTGAACATGAACATTGCACCTGGCATTTGCGTTGCTGATATTTCAAAAACATCGCTTTCATATTTATATAAAATGAGCCATGAATTTGTCTTTATTAAACGTTTACACGCTGATCGTTCTTAATAAGCTTATGCGAATTGTGATAATTTTTTTTTTGAATGTTGCTAGAAAGTCTGTTTTTAGTCGTTATTCTTTTCATTAAACCATGAACATGACCGAATTTCTGACACGCGGTGTGCTCCTTTAGCACGTATTTCTGTTTTTAAAGCCAGTGCCTTTGTTTAATTTCCCAGGTGTGTATCGATATAAAAATCACAGGGGAACAAAAAGCAGCATAAATCGTTAATGATAAGAACGTAAACCTATTTTCCTTCAATTATATGGCTCTGTTCAAAATCTACTAGGAGGTAACATCCGATGACCTTTTCGAATTTCTTCCGTCATACTACAGAAATACAGATTCGGTTTTCATTTCTAACAGCGTAGGATTAACGCAATACGTTTATTACCCAATTAATAATTTCTAATTTTATGGCTGAACGTTTGGAATTTATTTTCGAAATTCAGCTAAATCTCTTCTCTATGCATGCTTAATATCTCGCAGTCGTTCAGCTTATCACGTGACGTCTGACTTTTCCGCATAAAGAGAAATTAATAAGTCTTCAATACATACGCATCATATACATAGATATGTAATATATATATATAAATACATATAAGTGAATCTGTCAACGATTGCGCAAAACAGTGAATGTGATCTCAGAGGTAACTTTCCAGTAGAAATGAGATAAGTTTGTTTTCTTCGCTTTTGTAGATTTTCAGAATTTGCATGTCTTCCCTGTGACAGGAAATTTAGATGTTGACCACATGCAAAATATGCGGAAATTGCATTCGGCTAATCGGGTTACGTTCAGTGCGCCACTTTACCGCTGATCTAGGAGGGGGGAGAGAGAGACAGTGAACTCGCCAGATAACACGCGACGAAACAGCGCTGCGCATGCGTGACGGGAAAGCTGCAGGGGGAGAGGCAAGACATGTTGCAATATTTAAGAGGACACAAACTCCTTTCACTTTACTGACATTTGTTTGCTGTCGGAAATTTTCTGATGACTTTCACGGTTATCAGCTGCGTCGAAATGATGACATCGTCTGGGGCGTCGATTTGAAAAGGTGGCGGCACTCACAACACCAAGCCCTTATGAGCGCATTGTATCAGCGTTCGAGACAAGAATGACACAACAATCCCTTCAAAAGCGTATCTAGTCCAAGCCATTCAAGGAGAAAGATTGCAGTATACCACAGCATGAAAAGTTTAACTGGTTTTACATGTTGTGCCGTCTATCTCTTTTATAGACTGTTTTCAGTAAGCTTTATGAGATAGAAAGCAGCACGCCTTGCACGTCAGATGAATACGATAGAAACTTGACACACATAATTTTGGTGTGTTTTTTCTCGGTATCTGCGCATGAAAATCGAATAAATTGACGGGATATATCGAATTGTGATCGTGATGAACTACACAACACAATGTCCTGTAAAGCCTGCTAAGTGCGTCATTCGGCTCATTCGCCGGAACTGACGAAGACAGGTTGACTTTTTGCAGTTGAGTATCTGAACAGAATTTCTCAAGGGGAGCCCAACCTACTTGAGGTTACCTGTTTGTTTGTTTGTCTTTGTGTGTGCTATGTGGGTTAACGCGTGCGCCAAACACCAACCGACTGTGTACATTATGGTTGTATATTCGCGGGAAACCTCACCGGTACAGCGGGATGAGTTATCATGCAATGCAATGCGGGTACAAGACAAACTATATATCCACATTGCATTCCGACATATAGCATGCGATGCGGGTCTAACACCAAGACTGATCCTTCCTTTTAAACAGCCTTAAGTCCAAGCCTCGCCCGATGCGTGCTTTAATTATGATTAAAATCTTATAATTACATAATTACACCCATATTCATATAAGGAAATTTAAAAATCTCGTTCTTTACTTCAGCGACTTTAACTAAAGTATTTTTACTGTATTGCAATTAGATTAATGAACACGACGGACCATGTTATCACTCAGTTCACGAACGTGCGACGGGTTTTAACGTCTGTACACGGTATCCATCGACAGATCAACTTTTGATGATACATAATTTGCCAGGTATTTTATGAGTAGGTGTTGGTAACTATTCCTGTGGCCTTTAGAGCGTACGTACTTTTCATGTGTATAAAAGGCGGGAACGAGACAGTCAAGATTATTATGCTATCGAAATTTGTAGCACTTTTGGCGCGTAAAGCCGACCCGCACGACGTCCATTCAGACGCTCAAAAAACGCAGTGGGAGTAAAGTGATACTGAATAAGAGAAAAGTGAGCAAAGGTTGAGAATACTGATTATGGAAACACGGACGTTCCTTCCTGCCTTCACAATGAAAGAGTCCCTGTTTCAAATACCGCTCAGCCCCGATTTATCGGAGATAGTAGTCATTTCTCACGCTCTCTTCTCGTGTGGGTGGTTTCTCGCTCACGCTGTCTCAGCAAAAATTGTCCCGCTCGCACTCCGACAGTGTAACTCAACCATGGCCCCAGAAGAAAGCGTATACGACCAAACCGGCTGCCGTCTGGTTTGCTGTTGGCTGTAATTGTCCTGTGGTATTTTCTGTACGGTTCTACAGACGAAAGGTTAATTTCTTTCCCTTGTGCCTTTTCCTCGATATTAAAACAGATGTTTGGAGTTCATAAACTGGCGTCTCGGTAGCGCTTAGACCGGCTACTTAAATGCCTTCATTAATGTGTCCGAGCCGGAATTCAATATCCGACTTTTTGCGCCAAATGCAAAATTATCCGAAGCTGTATTTTAAGCCGTTTTGAGAATTAACTTGTTAGCAATTGCTGAGGTCAGGCCACACGGGATTACTATTGGCCTGGTATGTTAGCCATGCCGTAATTAAGGAGGTTGATTATAGACTTTGCGATTACATTCTGTAACCGAAGGCGAATTAGATTGAGATGTCTAGTTGTCTTGAAAACAGTTTGTTTGCATTTATTAGAGAAAATTCCCTATCGGCTTTACAGCTATTTAATTTCTGTGCGGCAAAGCTTACGCGAGCTCGCAACACTATGAGCGCCTGGGCGGCGCTCACGTGTAATATATTGGAATTCCTACGCGATAAAAATTCAACGCTAAGTCTGTGCCGTTAACTTTGCTAGCTTCCCGGGAATTTTACATTCTGCAGAGGGCGGGATTGCGACATAAATTAATAACTCTATGAAGCACATGTTGAGTTGATAGGATAAGTTGTCTGAGTTGCAAAGTGCCGGAGTGGAGTCATCTTACCGCAAACACCTCACGTAAAGTTTCGAACCGTGCCTGTTACCACTAACACACCCACACACGTTTCCCAGAACGGACACACGACACGCAACCGAACGTCACAGAACTTAAAGCGCGCGCCGCGTAGGTCCTCACGCGAATGCTCCTCTGTACATTCGCCTGGCGGGTGACTGATTCCCGGCGTTAAAATATGCTCAGGTCCGGTGGCATGAGCATAACTGCCGATTAGGAAACTGACTCATCATTTCAGAATCTCTCTATGAAAATTATATTCCGCCGCTAGACTTCGGCTGGAGATGCCACCCAAGTTTTCGCCGAGCCCACCTTACAGCCGAGTATACGGTTACAGAAGCGACGCTAGTCTCTCCTACATAGGCGCAATGCAAGATATCGAAGCGTAAAGTCTGAGAATCTACGCTGATAGCGGGGCGCCGTACACCTGACGACCCCTCTTTCGAGGTTGTTCAGCATCACCCAGGCTGTTCGGTCAGAGGCGCAGAATTCTGTGCACGACTATTGAAAGGGGTCAGCTGTGGGGTGCGAAAACTGCGTGCGGTGTCTAAAATTGAACAGTCTAGTTGACGCCCGCATATATACACGATTTAAGAAAATGCGAGTCTTGAAATAGGCACTTGAACGCCTTCATCTCATCAGAAAATGGCAAGCAGGATAAAGACGAACAATTTTACGACTGTCTCCTTTGGAAGTACGCGGCAAATGCAATTCACATGGACTGTCATTGAAAAAGCGATTCCAAACTAAGGACACTACGGATGTAGTTTTTTCTTCTCTCCCTCTCTCTCTGAAAGTACCAGCAAAAATAAGTCGATATCATTTTCGACTGTCAGTAGATGAAATAAGTCTGCTGATTCGGCTTACCTGTAAAATAAATAGTACCTATGGAAACGGGTTGATTGAAGAAAGACAGGGTAACGCTACCAGAGATGCGCCATGAGCCACACAAGACACGAGTTCCGTAAGAAGGGGGTTTATATAGCGCACAGCTGATCGGCAAACCAAGACTGTGAAGCTGTCTCGGATTGACGTCATAACCCCGGCGCCTGCGCAGAGACGCCGAACCATGATTTGTTGAATACATACCTGGCACGCTGTCTGCCTGTGGGCAGAGCGAATCTGGTGATTCCCAAGACCCTTGAGCGAGATTCACTTTCCGAATTGTGCCTTTTGGCGTGGCTATAATTAGAACATCAGCCAAGCAATCCGACAAAGCAAGACGGTGATCAGTTTTCATATTGCTTCAAAAAAAAGAACGCTTCAAATTGGTATGAACGCTGTTCAAACAATCTTAAGGAGAAGTCCGCCGCCACCCACGCGACGCGTCATCGTAATTAATGAACTTTTAGCCGTTCTTCAAAGGAAAATTCGCCGGTGTCTTTGGGAATATTTGCCTATTGACATGGAGCTGCACCTAAATAGACGATTTTATCATGGAGAGGACAAGGCTGTTTCTATAGATCCCGGTATCGACCCTCACTGGCAGGCTAGGAGATATTAATTAATGAGCCGCAGAGACGAAATTATCATTCCTTTCATTCATTTTGCGTTGTTCTTGAGACTACTAACGTCACACGTGCAGAATCTTAGGGTTAACGATCTCGACTCCCATAATTGATTTATTTACAACACCGTGTTATCAATTATACAACTTGATCTATCAAATAATTAATATCTCTACCCACAATTCCAGGGATCCAATCAGTCTGCAAGGCTTCATTCGGTCTCTTTGCCTGCTTGTCAGCCCATCGACGGCTACATCCAGCCATTCGTCCACCCATTTATCAATCCAACATTCAATCTATCCGGCAATCCATTTGACTGCGTGTCTGACTGTCCTATCCATTTATCAGACTACCCTATCAATCCACCCATCCATACATCCATCCACACATTCATACGTGCATCCACCCATCCATACGTCCATACGTCCATCAATCCATCCATTCTTCCATCCATACATCCTTCCGTCCGCCCTACCATCCATCCATCCATTCATTCATCCACCCACCCACCAAAGTATATATAATTTTCACGCAGTGAAAAGAGTGGTATATAACTACTTAGTAAGACAATTCACCATTCATGAAACACGTACATCCCTTCCCAGTTAATCCGCTTGATGGAAATTTTAAAGGAAACTGCCATTTTTAAAACCACGGAAAACGTACCTCTTACACCATTCTAAATTCTGGTTTTGCTTGCGACGAAAACACATCACCACTTAATTCATGCTGTATGTCCCGATATTTGATTATTTGAATTTCAAAACGAAGCGTGCGCCATCATAATCGAAAACTTACTCGAAACATCTGCGCCAATAATTGTTGGGAATAAAGAGCATGCGTCATAGAAAGCCGGTCTCGGCGGCATGACCTACAAATTCATGGCATAGACCTGTAACAGGAGCATGTATTAATTCTTCTCTCTGATAAGCTTACTACACTGAATCTCGTCAGTTACACTTTATGCCTTTGTAATGCCCTTTTGAAAGTCTTATTTCGTTATGGCATACATAGATACATAAATGCATAGACACATGCAAAACATACATACATACATACATACATACATACATACACACATACATACATACATACATACATACATACATACATACATACATACATACATACATACATACATACATACATACATACATACATACATACATACATACATACATACATACATACATACATACATACATACATACATACATAGAGTGATACATATGTGTGTGTAAAAAGTTTGAGATTCGTGTTTCATGGCACTCACTTCGTTCGATTCTAATTAAATTACCAGCAAAGCTGTCTTAACTACATAGTTTAGTGTATTTTCCAGTAGTTTTGTCCTGTTTGTGAAATAGCGTTTCTTGTTCTACTCACAAAATAATCTCGAAATGCCTGACATTCAATTTGTCAATGCACGGTGTATCTGACGCGTTGTTTGTGGCAAGGCGTATGCTTCGTGTTGCAACACATTCCAGAAACGGGAATAAGAAAAAATGTATTAAATTTTGTTTTACAGAAGCGGGATAATGGAAATATTCTCAACTTTTACATCTATATCTGCTTTCAAATGACGTATTACAACATTTTATACAATACTTATCTTTTTTCACGCATCTTCAGTTGCGTACGTGAAATGCTTAATGAAGTTCAATGATGTCTTTTCTAGGTCAACTCAAACCAATCTTGTTGAAGTTAGTCACTGTGTTTTTATAATTTCCCACTTCACTGAGGACAACTCAGACTAGCTGATGCACACTTTATGGAAGGAGTATTAGAATATTTTGACTTTTATCTCAGCCAACTTAGACCACACATATTTTCCCATTAATCGTAGGACCTATCGTACCGTAAGATTTGTACATTTCCCTTAAATGGCTGGATGCGATTGGGTCAAAACGTTACCGAGAACTAAACATCTTCGCCTTATTTTTTAGCCTTCTAGAGTAGAGAAGAACATGGTAATCTTGTAGTCATACAACGAGACGCCTTCCTTGAGCACTGTATTAGGTCGTTTACACTAACCCAACCAAATTATTTCTAACCTTCCTTATATTGAAGACATTTATGTGAAGATTAAATATGCTTTTCTATTGAAATTGTTTGACATAGCGTGCCACAGGCCGCTACACGAGTGGTAATTTTCGTGCCAAATCCGGTGTAAATGTTAATTTTGATCATTTTTTTCAAGGACAGGGCGCTGGATGAATGAGAGGGATCAGCTGTATGTGAAGTTACTTCCTGTTTGACAGAGCCGTTATATCCGTTTTGACAATCGTCCCATGGCGCTTTCTCCACAATTTTCATTTCAGCGCATTGCTTCTGGGATGACTGGAGGTGACCCTCAGATTCCGAGTGTGTGGGCTACGCTACACGTGGGACAGCGGCGAATGGTCTGACCATTGCAGAACTATACATCGTAAGTGTAAATTTTTTCGTGTTAACAAATCATCTTTCGCTCTAGTTCTTTCAAGAATGGGAACAAATTAGTCTTGGAAGTATGCCTATTCGAGTCTCGAGTACGCCATGTCAGACTTGAATTAGGTCAGCTACCAAAATTAATTTTCTTTCACCAAAGCCGCGCTCATAATCACGTGATCCTTAGAATAGGCGCGCCGATTGCTGACAGGTCGCGACATGCTGCGACGTAAAACCTCACGAGTCATGGATGCCCGCACATTTGAATTTGTTGCAAAACTATGCAAGTGAGGCGCCAAGTACGATTCCGGTATCTGAGTGTCCGCGCCGTAGTCTGATGGCAAACCTCACGAGTCGTAGCTACTTGTATCTATAAATTTGTAGCAAAAATATGCAAACAGCGCGATTCAATCGTGCGATAACACTTTCACCTGCCGACAGAGAGAGAACGCTGAGTACAACGAGTTTACGGAGGGTCTATTTAACCCAACTAATATATTCAAAATAATTCAAATACATTCACAGATTATTTATGGTGCGTATCTTGCGTGCCTCGTGGCGCCTTCGTGGTCCACACTGATATGCTCATGTTTCATTTGTCTGGCTGTCTAGGGTGATTATTTTAGTGGAAACATATTTAATGAAATTACCCATATTAATGTGATGTTTCTTGATTCATTTTGCGTTCTGAAAATCAAAAACTGACTTTGCGATTTGACATTCATGTTTGGAGTGAAGTGCATCGTCACATGTGCACAGCCTTCTCTTTGATATATTGTTTAGAAAGAGTTCATAACGTATTTTTACTACCGAAGATGACCCCTTTGAGGGTTTACTTCACAATGACCCAATTCGAAGGAACTGTCGGATATTGACCGAATGTGTCAGCGCTAATGCTTGAGTTTGGATTTCAAATACATCGTACTTGCTCCATGTATGGTCGTCTGATCGGAAGATTACTGTTATCACTGTGGCAGTGGTCCATTGGCAACTTACGCACAGTTTGCTCGCGCAGTAGGTGGTGTCGTGTGCAAAAATAACCGCAGACGACAAAATCTGACATTATTGAGTGAGAGTCAAAACATCAGCTGACGGTTGAAAGTTAATCCTGGTTTAATGAAAGAAGTCAACTACAGACTTCGGTTATCGACATCTTTGTTAATCCATGTTCCAATGGATGACATTCTTGGATTTGGAAAGGTGAGAGGGCATGGGTAAATGTTGCTTAGCTGACGCTATCTCAGACTTTTGCCTGAGTACGCAAGATCATTGCGCTGCATACACCTGCCTCAATATCAGAACATGGTTTAAGAAATATTGTCAGTAGCAGAGGAACCTTTGCAGCAACGCTTTTGCTCATAACAACCTGATTAAACAAGCATACATAGATTTCTGCAAAAAGAACCGGAAAATAGAATATTGATGTAATTGATCATGATTATTCTAAATGATATGTGATTAAAAATTCAATACATATATAATATATGAAATGCGAAATGCTACAAAATATTGGAAAGGTTCATTTACGAAATGTACTTTACAAATTTTGGAAAGATTGATTGTTCTGTCCTTCTGTACTTATCAATCATAGAGAATGGCTGTCTTGTTATTAATTTTTTGTAAAGTCAGGGATAATGAAATATTATTAACAATATGACATAAATTAATTCTAAGACTGATATTGTGAATTTGCAATGATGTATGCACACATGCGTAGATGCACATACATACATACATACATACATACATACATACATACATACATACATACATACATACATACATACATACATACATACATACTACATACATACATACATACATACATACATACATACATACATACATACAATACATACACTCTTATTGATTAATAACACTTATTGCAAACTATTTCGTTTCACAAAGTATCTAATAATCATCTGTTGCCATGCTATGATGTTTTTATTTAGATACAGTTTGATAATTCTTGCTTGAAGTACAGGACCTGTTTACAACAGACTTATATAACAAATATCTGCACGCATGTTCTTTCGCTTCAATATACGTACGCCATCCGTGTACGCCATTGGTTCATAGGCATGTGGCTCAAATCTTTACACTCCGAATTCTTGCGATTTGTTTTTGTATATATGGCTTGTGGCATAATAAGTTAAAGTTATGCTTGTCTCACAGAGGTATTTCAGAAACATTCCCCTTGTGCTTATTTCGGTAACACATCTATTTAGATGGTATACAAAGAAGAAGTACCTTAAAGGTATACTGTCACCGGTTCCAATTTTGCCATAGTTTCCATGGAAAGAGAAAATCTAACCAATCACAGATTTAAGCGGGTGGCCGCTTTTTAAAAACAGCGCCATCACATGGGCATTTTGAATACCAAGGAACGCCCCTTTGACCATATATGGGCATATTTAGATTACAGGTGGCTGTATACCTTTAAGGAGCAAAGAGCACTTTCGTCTTGAAAGAGAAATATACATTGTGAAACATTTACCATAATTTCGAGCTGGACAACTTTAGTGACCTTGAACTCCTAACGGACGTTAACATTTCTTGTGGTTTTGCCCTAGCGTGATATGGAGGCTACAATCTGTATACACATAAAACAAACAACAGACGCCAGGTTTAGGTCGTAACGGGATCGCGTGGTTCTGCAAGATGAATTTTACCAGATAACTCTAGCTATCATTTGGAAAGAAGAATGTTGCAATTAAAGGCATACAGTCACCTGTAATCTAAATATGCCCAAATATGTTCAAAGGGGCGTTCCCTGGTATTAAAAATGTGCATGCGAGGGCGCTGTTTTTTAAAAAGCGGCCACCCGCGTAAAATCTGTGATTGTTAGACTTTCTCTTTCCATGGTAACTGTGGGAAAATTGGAACAGGTGACAGTATACCTTTAAAACAAATAAGAAAATTGGTTCACAATAGTATTTAATACGTTTGTAAAAGTATGTCTCGTTCATTGAAATCATATCTAGCAAAACGCTACCTGAGCTTTAAAGCTTTAAAGTGCTTTGAGTGTAGATTGAGTACTTCTAATTAAAACAAAACCCTAGAAAATCACTTGGCTTCTGGATGACGTTACTGTCATTCAACCTGAATATTGCTGATTAGTCGCAGTCTTGTTCAGACGCAAATGCAGAGTGCACCATCCATGAGGATAATATAGTCTGTGTCAAGTGACGTTGTGATCCGATATTCTTCACTATGAGTGGGAGATGACGATTGAAATTCTCAATTAAGAGGATTTTATTACATTTATATTGTCAATATGGTTCTGCCAGTCTTTTTGTGATTATTGATTTAACTGTCAACCTTCTTCAGTGTTTGCCCTTGAGTCAGTCATTCAATTTCAATAGTACAGTGGTAAACAGGCTGGTCTTGGCCAGGTGGTAGGAAAACAGACTGGTCTTGGCCAGGTGTCGGAAAATAGACTGGTCTTAGCCAGGTGGCAGGGAAACAGGCTGGTCTTGGCCAGGTGCAGGAAAAGTGGTCTTCACAAGGTTGCGGGATAACAGACTGGTCTTGGCCAGGTGGTGGGAAAACAGACTTTTTTTGACCAGGTATAGGAAGCAGACTAAGTGTTGTAGCACATTTCATATCACTAAGATATGCAAACGTACTTTCTCCTCCATTATGGTCAATTTAATATATCTTTCGAAATATCTTGCAATAACTTTCACTTTTTGTAATACTTTCTTGCATTTTTCTGGCAAATCACTTAAAAAGGCCTTTTTGCAACTTACAAACACAGCTTGAATGTGTGCAATAACTAGTATCACTGCTCAAAAAAATAGTCCCTTTTGTAATTCATTTGTCAACATTAACATTAGGTTTAATATGTTGTTTTAGGACCAATACTTTGTATAGCGATATTTCAGTGAGAATACCTTAGAAAGGTAAACGTTTGCTAGAACATATATATTTAAAATATCATAAAAATATCATTGTTAGTGTTTTTAGGTTTAAAACTCTCCAATGAGTTTTTTTTCGGCACAAAAACGCGTAAGACACTATTCTTGCCGCTCTCACAGGTGAGGGCATGCTAAGGAAGTACAAAAAACGCTTACAGTGATAATTTAGTGAAGGGAAACTATGGGAAATGAATCGAAATGAAATGAGGCAAGTACATGGATAAAATCGATTAGTGTACTGAAAATGTCACATTTTATATTATGCGTCGATTTGATGTTGATTTTCGCGTCATTTTTCAGACATCTGGCACAGCCCCATCTTCAGATTGGATCCCAGGGCTACAACTGTAGCAACAGCAATCGATCCACCCAAAGGGCATGGATGGCACAGATTTCAACCGTAATAACTTCAATACCTGCTACTTATGTAGTGCAGTAACCGGATTAATTATTTCCAGTTCGATTTCCTTTGCACAGTTCAAATGTGACATATCAAATCGCGATTACCTTGACGTGCATGAAGGTCAAGAGTATTATATAACCATGCATACATACATACATACATACATACATACATACATACATACATACATACATACATACATACATACATACATACATACATACATACATACATACATACAATATGTCTGTGTTAGTGAAATTTATAACTAACCTGTATTAGCAATAAATAATGTTCGATACGTTAAATATATAATGGCAACTGCAAGAACTTTTCTACGAGACTTAAGGGATCTTTACAAATTTATGATATTTTGAATCAAATATGGGAAGATCTGACAGGTTGTTTACACGTCAGCTGTTCCCGGGAAACCCTCATCTGTCAAGGATGAAGAAGTATTCTGTACATAAGCTGTCTAGACAGTTTTAGTCGAGACTGAGGATTTTCGAAGTGAAAAGAAGAGTCGCAGGTCTACTCCGCCACACTTCTCGTTCCGCCCTCTCAAGCCTTTCGGCTTTCTTTTGGTTTTAGATATTCGCCAAGGCCGTAACCTAACCAAATTGCCGAAGGGCAAAACCTAGCTTAGCTAGAATTTTGAGAATTTACATAAATTTACATGTTGACATAGTGGACAATTCGGGGGCAGCAGGCCTCCCCAACAGGCTAAGTCCTTGCTTTCCGGTCTGTAGATGGTGGTTTTTGAAGCACCAGCTGGTAAGACATTTAGATCCAAGTCATCCTGCTAAATGTTGAAAAATTATCCATGTGCTGACACTTCCATTCCTTCCACATTTACACATCTCTCAACACACACACACGCTTGACATTGGCATTGCTGTTAATGCATTGTGTTGACAAGGCCAATGTATGTATATAAAATATTTCAGTGAGAAGAGAAATGGTACATGTTTTCAAGCAGAAAAGCACTCAAACATTATCAAAACTATCATTGTTGGTGTTTTCAGGCATAAATATATAATGAGTCTTTTGTGGTACATGCCATATCACCAAACTACGTCTGGTCGTCTCTACATTGCAAACATTTTAGGACTTTGAAAGATGAATCATTTTGATTTTGAACCCACGTTCCCCGATTTCGATTCGGATGCTCTACCAATTGAGCCTATTGATCAGCTGATCAGCTCAAGTTTAAAGCATGTACGAGTTATTTTTTCAAACCCCAAAATCGCTGTAGTGTAGAGAAGCTCAAACGTAGTTGAAGTGAGATTTTTCTCATTAATTTCTACAATAATTTCCGCTACGCGATACTTTGGAACCTGTATTATTACAATATTAGAATACTTAAATAATGTCGGTTCCTCAAAACTACTTTTTAGTGAGAAAAATTGATGTAAAATCTGAGTTTCTTTAATTATTCATCAATAAAATGATGATAATTTACTAACAATTGAAATTTCCTCCGACATTTTCCCCGATTCGACTCTTCATTACTTTTAATTTCACATTTATATTCCATACGCCCACGATTCTGAAATATTCTGAAATATTTAGTTGCTGATTATTGATATTGAAAAATGAACTATCGTTTACCAGTTTATATTGATATTTTGACATTTCACAGATACTGCATAAAATATTTAACCATTTCCGTACGATATATATTAAAGCACCATTATATTGCGTCTTCTCAGTTTGGTCGAATCCTGTGACATTTTGGTTTCTCTGACTTTTTCCGATTCGTCACAATGGGTGCGTATAAAATGGTTTCGTCACAGCAATTAATATGAATAATAAGGAAGCCAAGTCTTACACTCATGCCTTGCTTGCTTTAAGAATCGGATATCGTACCCCTCCCCTCCCCAATTGCCATGTCGTTTGATTGTGAGTGACGTTTCCCCGTCGTTTATGGAATACATGGGTTGTCGTTGGTAATTATATTTGATGATGCTTGTTGATCTCCATCAAGTGAAGCTGGTGTTTTGTGAGCTGCTTCCTACAATCAAAATTTGGTTCAACCACCGAGGTATTAGCGCGTGTCAACAACAGTCAGCGTAAAAGTGCACCTATTGTTACTGTTTAAAATACCGACAACTTGTCAATGAATTCTGTACCGTGTTAAAAGTTATGAACCCGGTTAAGTAGACCGCGTCGTCCTTCACTCGGAAGTGCGTGGGTTCATAAGTCTCGCTCAGTAAAAATACTCCGTTAACCGACCCAGAATCGATATTGTGTAGAGTATTTTAGGATTTCAGTACTCTACTACAAAAATTTCAATTTAGGCGAAAATTCACTTTATCTAAGAGATGAATATTCATGTCAAAGGTATAGTTCGGATAAGTTACAAAAACACCCATTTTATTATCCCTTTATTTATATGTGGTAATAAACCTTACAACATATATTGGTTTGTCAGCAAACTACTTGGGCTACCCATTCTAGTCTTTTAAACTAGCTGCAATCAAAAGAGATTCTCTGCTGACAAGGAGAAGTCCCTGAATCAGTGAGTGAATGAATGAATGAATGAATGAATGAATGAATGAATGAATGAATGAATGAATGAATGAATGAATGAATGAATGAATGAATGAGTGAAGGGGACGTACGATAGATGGATGGATTAACGAATGAATGAATGAATGAATGAATGAATGAATGAATGAATGAATGAATGAAATGGTGAACGTACGGATTGATAGATGGATGGATGGATGAATGAACGATTGATTGATTGATTGCTCCATTGATTGGTTGATTGATTGATTGGATAGTTGAACACACAGATGTATGGATTAATTGATTGATTGATTGATTGATTGATCGATGGATAAATTCATTCTGTGTTTATAAGACCACAGTTTCTCTTTATTTTTTGAAAGCAAAGAAGACACATTTACTAAAGTGGGTCAATAAGCATTCGTTGTGTGATGCAATAACGTTTCTGTTCAGCCGACGGGTGGGAAAAGACACGGCATACATTCAATTTGCAGATTGTTATATGCTAGCCGGATAAGACACATGCAAATACACTCTGCAACAAACCTAACATCAAAGACATGTTCTTTCCGGTCTAGCCTTCCTGGTCCACTCGCATTTCCGCGCAATGAAAGATATTATTAAATGAACATAAACAACAGCGCAAACAGTAATTTTCTTATCAAGATCTTTATCAAGTAAAGAAAATTAATGTTTTATCTAAAGGAAATAGACATGCGTACATTTTTATTCTCTCTCTCTCTAACGTTAAGATAGCTATTGATAATGATGATTTAAATTCATTAATGCATGGGCGTATCGATGATATCGTATTGAGTAGCTTACCTCATAACTCATCGTAAAATATGAATTTCCCGAGCGAACGTAGCATGCATTTCCTGTCAATCCCATGGCACCAACTATATGAGCCATTGATAAAGTGGTGAGTCGAACATTTACAAACAAATGACACATATTAAACAAATGATTTGTCATAATGGGCGATGAAATGTACCTATAAAGCATAAAATGTAAATGACGATTTCACACAGACTTGCTCATAGGCTACGTGCTCACGGAAAAAAACCTACGAGAATATTGTACCTGTCTTCAAGTGAGTCATTTTACGCAATTTCGTAACAACGCCTCGTTGATTCTATTATCAACGAAAAAATACGTTTCTGACTTTTTTAATGCGACGTGGGCGGAATGATCAATTATGTCTCGTCTTGACAAAGACTGGTCAAATAACGTCTTTTACCCTATGTATTGTTTGAAACAGATTAATACTTTATACAGTTCCATTTTTGATGAATGGGTTTATATAAGTACAATTCTCGGAATGAAAGAATATTTATAGTATATATATATATATATATATATATATATATATATATATATATATATATATATATATATATCTGTGTGTGCATGTGCGTCATAAACAGTTAGTCGAGATACATTAAGTAAGGCGTATTTGTTAAATAAATAGACACTGTATATATAAGAGTTCAGTGGTCAGGTCCTGGATGTCAGAAAATGTTCTCGGCTTAAATGATGAGGAAAACTGAATTCGTAATATTTTCAACCGTTACCGGTAATCAGCCTGAGAACGGGATCAGAGAAATTAGGGTTTGTGATACTTTGATTCCTGTTCACTTTAAGGCTAAGAGCCTGGGAGCCGCTCTCGACTCTAGCCTCACAATGAAGCCCCATGTTGGTCAGATCTGACGTTCATCCATTTTCCATTTACGTCGTATCGCACTGATTCGGAAGTACCTTTCTAAGTCTGCAACGGAGCATTTGCTACAACTCGTATTGATTCAGGACTTCCCAAATGCTTAATTATTATTCAACGTATTTGAATATTGCTGCGAGAATTGCCACTCGTTCTAAACCTACTTCACATATCACACCGGTATGTAAGCAATTACATTTGTAACCTGTTTCTCAACGCATAATTTTTAAGATTTTAATTTTCAGAATCGTAATTTGAGATCTGCCGATCACATACTAAGAAATATGGCAATCGTGCTTTCAGTGTTGCGGCCCCCGTTCTTCGGAACAATCTTCCACTTGAGGTCCGATGCTCCCTTACTCTCTCTTCTTTTAAATCAAACCTTAAAACTCACCTCCTTAAATTAGCTTTCAGTTAATCTTTGTACCCTATGGCGGTGATATAAGTTTACCAGGTGAGTTGGTGTACGAAGTGGGTTTTTTTTTGACATTTTAGTGTGAACTTTTCTCGTTTTACGTGAGTCTTTTACATTTTTAAATAGCAGTGTAATTTTTAATGTAGCGTCTTTGATCACATTTATCACACTGGATATCGCCGCTCTATAAATAAATCATTATTTCTATTATGAAAGCGTGTGTCCAAATACATTCTATTTCGTATGTATCTACATACTTATCTTTTTTATAGACTTCATGACTGACACACTTCGTTGACTTTATCAACACTACCCTCACTTTATAAATATCAATTTGTTGTTGAAGATTGCTTAAGCAAATTGTTAACTTCCTGCAGTTCCACTTTTGAAACAAAGGGACACTTTCTGGACAATAATCTTTGATAAAGCCAATGGAAATTTTGCTGTCACTTTATTGATTTAAATCGAAAGAGACTTTGCTATATATATTCCACTCAATTGTCAAACCAGTACGTTTTATTATTTACAATATATTTTACAGGATAGCGAATGTAACTTTCAAGAACCACACGAACACGCAATATCTCAAGAATTGGCTTTCAATTAATACAAGTGTTCTTAGATGCTTAAGTAAACTATTTATTGACTTTTGGTCAATGTCTTACAAAGTCTCTTAGATTAGGCCTTCAACCATTTAAACCTGTTGTGCTATGTCAATCATTTTGATAGTTTCTCCTGACCTGTATTCTCAAGTTATGTACTTCTATTAGTTTAATTGTGTCGTGATTCTTCTCTTATTGAGGAGGAACAAAACAACAACAACAACAACAACAACAACAACAATGACGACGACGACGACGACGACGACGACGACGATGAGCACCTCTAAAGAGGAACATCTTACGCCTGCAATACATATACGTCAGGATGTCAAATTTGTTCTACGTCAGAATACTGCCGGTTGTGTTTTTGACAACAATGTGATCGTACTATCACTTCAAGAAAATAAAACCTATAATTGAGGCTGACATTTTTCATGAATAGCTGTGTTTTTTTCGGGTTGAATTTAAGGACAGAGTTCAGTCTTCGGTTATGATACCCCTACGTGTGTACAAAAATAACAGGTGGCCGACGGCTATCAACGAGATGTGCGTGTCTAGCCTAAAGCGTCCAAAACAACATATTTGTGTGTGGAATTCTATAGGAAACATGCAAAATGTAGACCTCTTCCCGCAGTAACCAAGATATAGGAAGTCGTCGCCATTGCCTGTTCCCGTGTGATAGCAGACCGGACCACACAGTCGTCCGCCAAGCGTGCTGTACCACACGTATGCAAAACCGCCATTTTCGTGTTCTATATCTCAGGCCTTGTATTCGTCAACGACAGCGTGTTGTTGGTTTTTTGGTAAGGCCGTTTTTGGCGCCATGAAGGTACAACACTGTCTTGTGTATGTCTAGATGTATATTATGCGACGGCCATAATATCCACCAGTGTTCCAAACAAGAAAATTGTGGCCGCCTTGTGGTCGAATGCTCCTTCGTCAAGGACAGTAGACTAAATTGTCTTACTAGTTGCATGTTTGCTGAGAAACAAAAGTATACTAATGTTCCTGTAGTGTTTAAGAGAGGCGACGTTAAGATTATACCAGTCAATTTTATGTGTAATAACATTATTAAGCCCTAGTTATATTGGATGGCATACATCTACTCGTATATTGTTTCAACTTCAGCGTTTAATGACAACTAGAATCAAAAGCGGGGTTGACCTAAATATACACGACAGAGGAGCAACGTCATTATGCGCGTAAAAACAAACAATGTTGTCAAAAACTTCTAATTAGAGATTGTTTACATCAACAACCAATGAAAATGTTGATTTGGGAAAGTGTCTGTATCTGTAAATACCCATCACTCATCTATTTCTGGTTTTGTCTATTTCGCTTTTTGCCAAGTCATTTAGCGTTGAAGTTCGAGTGAAAAAATCGAATGAAATATGAAGTGTTAACGGTATACAGTATTTGATTTAATCAGCATCGGTCGTTGCACCCGTAGAGGAGTATTTTTTCCCCATTTTCCATAATTTTCTATATTTAATCAAAATATTTTAACTGCAATGATTCTTTAAACACCAAAGGAGTGAAATTAACTCTGTAGGCAGGACCCTGAAAATAGAGTTTTCTCCAGTTATCCTGTATTCGACCATGCATTGTGTAGTAAACTATGAACATATCGTCCAAAGCGACTGACAAAGTTTCTACGTTAGATTCAATTCACTCATTTGCTCGAATGAAGCCGTTTCCGATTGTTTCCTAGGGTGTTTTTTCATTCCTGCAATTGTACGGACTCACTGCCGGGTATGATAAATGAGGTCACACGCGTTGAACCTTGGCAGCCATTCATCAAACGCCTCGGATGACCTTGGTCGTCCGAGCCGCCACCGGTCGTGGTTCACACCCTCACAAGCCGCCTGATCCATGCGTCGCATTACAGGGAAGAAATCACGCAAGTATTGGTAGTGAAATATGTGTACATCTGACTGATATTGGAAAAGCAATAAATTTTAGCTCCTGGACTAAATTCGTCAGTCTCAGAAGAAGAAAAAAACACGTTTGATAAAAATTCTTCTTTTTTGGACAATATGTAAAGCCCCCTTTCGCGATAGTTCAGCTATCAATTAATCTATTTAAGAAAGCAAAATCCGCATTGCACGAATGCATCCATATACGGCTTTCGAATTTCTGTATACTAGAAATAGCATTTTTAGATTACATAGATTATTCCCTGAGCTTTGCCTCTGGAAATGGAACAGAAATACCGGGAAAATTATTCCTTGTTTGCAATTTTTATGTCTGTTTTTTCTGCTTGTACTTTCATGAACACGAAACAGTCCGAAGTACTTCTGAAAACTCAGAGTTCATATATTGAAAAATTTGTACGTTTCCTGAATATATCATAATGTTCCACTTTGCTTCGGTTCGGGACAAAATTTTAGGCTGGCTGAAAAGCGAACGCCTGGACAATGAGCTTTCAGTTCACTCATAGCTCAACAATGAACATCCGATGTAAATTGAAAGCCGTTGCTTAACCCTTTGAGCGCCAAAGTCAACTTTTGTCGCCTATATAAAATGTACCTCAGGCGAATTTTTTAAGGACTTTTGCCAAAATTCTGATGAAAACCTGTAGCCAATGAAATGTGATGTCCATTTGGTCCAAAATAATAACAAAATTACTGTAAAAATCATAAGAATTGTTAGAATGTTGCACTAAAATTTTGGTGGGAAAAATTACAACACTCTAAGGGTTAAAGCTATCTTAGCCGGGAAGAATAGTTACTTCGTTCCTTGGAATCTACGCTTCTTATTAGTCAATTTTCAATTGCTTTGTTGTTGTTGTTGTTTTAGTGTTGTTGTTTTAAATTTAGTAAATACTATAATTGATTAACTTTTAGGCATTACCATCGCGCTCATTTCGTACTTTTTTTGTTATCTTCTCGGAGCATGTAGAAATGTTCAGAATTTGTTCTGTCAACACTGTCTGTATATGTAATACATTTGTTAATTGTTGACAGCTTTTATAATCTAGACTCCAAGTCATCAGTAACAATGTAACTAACGGGAGTATGCTGCCGCTGTAGCTTTCCAAAAATAATCTGAGGAACAATATTTTTTCTGGCCAACTGCGGTCGAAAGAGGGTTTGCCCAAAATATAGTGTTTTGGGCGGGGAAACAGGCGTATATTCTTGACATTATAAAATCGATGAGAAATACTATAATAGTGTATGACGATTCTAGTAATTGGATCATCTTTTCTCCGCCGACTCTCAACAGATTGCAAGCTTCTTTCAGACTGCGACGCAAGCTGTTTAAATATGTTGAGATCGAGGGAATTTCACAGAATCGTGCCGTCACAAGTTAGAGGTAATGCGTTCAAGCAGGGGGAAAGTTGAACCAGTCCAAGATTTAACTCGTTCTGCGGTTTTCAAAGAATTCAAAACCCCAAATATGAAACCATTTAAACTTTAACTCCTCGCCTTTGGAAGAATACTAGCCTTTGTTGCACAAAGTTGTGACTGAGACCAGCTTGTAAGAATAGTTGAAATTCCAAGAGATTAGAGAGACGATTCCCGAGACGTCGCGGGCGTACTTGTCCCAGTGTCCATGCGGTGGTCGGTGATAAATGTCACCAAAGATGTAGGTCGGGTCAGTGAACAAGATCAAAGATAGCGCAGGCGAAAAACGCGCGTGGTTTCACACACTGGACGATATTCCCATGTCTTAAAATATGCGCCTTATTTCACCGTTCCGAAGTTGCTCGACTGGTCCAATGAGCTCCAGAAAAGATTGGCAGCATTTCTTGATGTCCGGAAGACAGTACTGCCAAATTGAATGCCAAATATTTCAGAACGCGATTGATCAAAAGGTCAAAATTTTCGGAAAATTTGCAGAAATGATGCATATTGCGATATTATAAGCTTTGGTTTTTACAATGTTTTGATAAAAAGTCAAGACCTATCTTCACAAATTACGAAACGTCGACGTAACGTTTGCCCTTGGGACTGCTTGGAAGGAATCTTGTCCACTTATTCCGGACAAAATGTCCTTTTCTCAAAGAAATCTTTGCTAGAATTATGCAACGATGCGGCTTGCATGACAGTAGGTCGTTAAATTCTCTCGTCTTTGGTTCCTTGAATCCATCGTGTTTTACCGAATCTGATCAAATATGAAATATTCAAAACCCGCTCGCTTTAAAAGTGACGTTAACGTTTAGATATACACTTAGTTTATATTTTACAAGGTGAGACGATCTGACGTCTTGCGTAAAAGCTTGACACGTATCACACGAGACCTACAGGGTAGCAACCTTAAATGTTCTAAACTAAAATCTACTGCTTCAACCTCTGTGACTGCAACCTTACAGAATCTTTAGGGATTTAGAGTGAGTCCACGAGTTGGTTTGAAATTATCATAATGATAGTTAATGCTTTGCTTTAGTTCCTATGCGCACAATTTCGGAGCGAATCTACAACCTCACCAACGTTAAATACTTGTCTGACGCATGTTTCTTCCAATTTAAGCTAGAATGCGCCTCGGGGACACACATTTAGACTATCAAATTTTTGCAATTCTTTTCTGATCTACCACTCATGGGGGATCCTTTTAAAGCTTTTGATGAAAGAAAAGTTTTTACAGTCTTCGTTTTTGGAAAAAATTGAAAATTCTATAAAATCCATTGGGTTAACACAGGAATGGCGGCCATTTTGAATTTCAGATATTGGAATGGCGGCCATTTTGAATTTCAGATATTGGAAAATGTTAGGTAATTTGTTTCTCTAGTACCTAACTTTGCACTGTTGCCCCTGATTTTTATACTTGATTTGGTAAGATGATGGTGATAAGTTTTATTGAGGAAAGTCTGATCATAAGTTTAAGTCTTTCACTTTCGAGGTGCATACTACCTTGGTAAATGAGCATGCAAATTAGAGTGAGCAGAAACACTCACGCTCTGTTGGGTAATAAAGGGATTTCTCGGGGATGGACCAGGAGATCTTAGGAGTAGTTGTTTGGAACGCGAATATGTATTTTCTCCGATCTAGATCTGATATACCGTGTTTGTATTGTGTATAGGCAGAGCATACACACATTTTCCATCGAATTATAACTTTTCTAACTTTCAAGGGTTTTGAAAAAAATTTTTTTGCATAATGGGCGGATCTAATATTTTACAATCAATTGCTTATTTAATTTTTGACAACCCTGCCCCAAGATTGGACGAATTCGAAGACCACCATACACTGCTTGCTAAGTGCAGGAAACGAGGTAAAGCGGTCTGTATTTTCAAGGTAACTTGACCACAATTAACCATGCTATCGCATAACTGGGCACGTTCCTGGATGTTCGCTGACCATTGCACGTTCCGAGGCTGTGACATCTCTGTAGAGGTCACCTCGGTGCATGCTTGGGGCGAGGTCAATAACTTTAGCCCGCCATGTTTGATTCGAGAGCACAGGCAAAGCAAAGCAACAAACTATAGTTCACTACTAAGATGGTTGCTCTGTCCTTTCGGCACCACCATCATCATCATCATCATCATCATCATCATCATCATTGTCATCATCATCATCATCATCTTCATCATCATCATTGTCGTCGTTGTCGTCATCATAATTATCACATATCATCATCGTCATCATCATCATCGTCGTAGTAGTCGTCGTCGTCGTCATCATCATCATCATTATCATTATCATCATCTTCATCATCATCATTATCAACATCATCATCATCATCATCAATTATTAATGTATTACATATCTAAAACTCCATTTTTTAATTTAATTTTATAACCGTTTAGCCAATTTGTCCCTCTAGGTACTTATCAGTTTATCTATAATTCGTCCAGGTGTTCTCATTCTTTTCACTTTGATGTTATTTACTTAACTTTGCTCAGACACACTTACTCGTTTCGTTTAATTAAAGATTTAGTCTACGCTGCGCTTTGAGGGACTGGCACAGTTTAAATATTTGATGTACATTGCAGTCACGCCGCCATCATCCCACGGCTGCGTAATTGACCCCAGGTAGTCAGTCAATAATTCCATGGGCCGTCAAACTTTCAAAGTTTTTGAGAAAAGACGTGATTGCCTTTCCACTCTATATAATACAAGGCCTTTGGTTATATGTGTCCAACGGACCCTAAAAGCTCATTTGAACAACAAAGTGACAAGGAACATGATTGAATGAAGAGTGAGTCGCGTCGGAGGTAAATTTACCATAGCTGTTGATCAGGTTACGCGCCAACTTGTGCATGCGCCGTTGGACACTCTGTCTGTGTTCGTCTGGTGAGGTTTTCGGGAGTGTTTTTTTAAAGAAACCGTTAACCTAGTTTGGTTAGGGTAGCTTTACTCAATGATTCAATTTCTCGACATTTGTAAATCTATACACATGGAGTAAAATTTCTCTGTTTGCTAATGTAATAATTTCCATTATTGTTACTTTGTTTGTTATCGCGGCTGTTTATCATATAATGCGGTTGAGACTATTTCAGATTAACTGCATGAGATTAACAATTATCAAGGATTAAATACTAACAGATTCTAAATCTCTTGTAATTATCTAAGTGCGTGCTTCACTATTGTTACAAAATTAATTGATGTAAGATCATCGTTTTATGCGAACGTAACTGAAATGGTGTAATCGAAAACAAAGAATAAACTATATATGCAGATTGCTCTCGTATTTCGTGATAGGATGGTGATGATGATGATGATGATGATGATGATGATGATGATGATCATGATGATGATGATGTCGACGACGACGGTGATGGAGCCGACACTGATGATTGGCTATTTTAAATCACACAACTAAATTTGATAACCTTCGAAGCTTTTTTTACCTTCGATGGTTTTAATAAAGCGTTTTATCTTTTTTATATTTTATAGGTCACTGAGTCGTCACTGGTTCAGTATATCAACGCCGCGTAACGTGTTAGGGCAGATATGAATCCCATAATTACACCATACAATACCGACGGCGAAACTTCGTGAATTGTTGGCATATGTTTTTGCCGTACCTTTTTTCTCCAGCGTTCGGCATCTCAACGGTATCTGGTGACTTTTTATCAAGCTAAAGTTGTTTAATAACTAGACGGTGATGGAACCAACAGCGATGTGTGACGCCGCAGTGTCAGACGAGTGGTGTTTTTTCTCACAGTGCAGTATGGAACAGGTGAAATATGTACACTGCAAAATATTCTTTGAATCCCTCAGAATGTCTTTCTTGGAATTTCTCTAAAAACTGCCCTAAGAAGTAAGCAATTAAAAAATCCATTTCATAAATTCTCGTCTTTCGTTTCAAAGTCATAATTAAGGCGCTTGACGTCATAGTATGAACCGTAAGTTGACACGTGACTTCAGGCAGACGACATTACATCGATCTCCCGCGCAATTTTGGAGGCTAGAACCTGCTCTCCGGTTTGTAGCAAGTGTGTCGTGCACCCAATTTTAGCCTGTAGTGTGTCTAGTGGCATATGGTTAGTCAACATTAAGAGCATAAGAATAATTTTTTGTTGTAACCTGAAAAGTCAATTAATTAATACAATAATGCGTACTGCAGTTGCGTGATTGTTTTCTCATTAATTTGTTCATTAATTATGACTTTATTGCCTCTTTTCGTTTACATTGACACGTCGTTTTATTCAACATTTGTAGCCAACGTTGGTTTTGTTGACACAGCTTTATTATTCGCGAAATTTCAGCCATAGTGGCCACATTGACAGCCAGTCTTAGTTCACAGAAAGCATATCAATATCACCGTTTAATTTCAGAAATGTGGAATATTTTCGTTTTAACGAATAAAGCACGCTAGCTTATAATTTAAATCTCTCTCTCTCTCTCTCTCTCTCTCTCTCTCTCTCTCTCTCTCTCTCTCTCTCTCTCTCTCTCTCTCTCCATAACTCGGAACTACGGTAGTGCAATCATCGGTTTGATCTCAGATTGATAAAACCCAAAATAATTGATTGCTGAAATGGGTGCATTACTCAGAAAAAAGCAGACGAACCTGTCGCCCGCCCGATTAACCCCTATTCTTACATTGTTCTGGTAACATTGACGTCGTCGGCTACAGACAAGCCAGCATTTAGCACGCAGTCAATCTACTGGTAAAGCGAAAGGATTTTTTTGGTACAGATAAGAGTGGTCCTACACCAACAAGAGGGAAGTGATGAATGCCTAATTCGCTAGATTGGGTTCTGCCATGTTGAACTGCATTGATGACGTCATGATTGCGGCCAACATGAAAAGGGAGACGCAATGTGCGCGGGAAAGAACATCGTCTTTTCCTAAGTACACTCCAGAAGTGTCTCTTTCAGAAGCTCTTCTATGACCCCTGAGGACTTGTGAGCAAACACGTCTTAAAATTTTGTTGGGTCAATACGGCGCCAATTTATAACGCATCGATTTCCCAAACGTGACACAATTCGTTGATTTCTATAAATAAGCAGTATCCCTAGGGATTTCATGTGTACCAAAAACCAATACGGTAGAGGCTTGAGTCGACAGATTTGTTCAGAGTTAAGCCCCAGGACTCACGCACACAGAGTTTTATTCGTGTGCATCTGGGTAAGCGTTATTACTCCCATGTCTGTGGGCGCTCTTGAACTTGAAAATCGGGGTCAACGTCGGACGGCGGTTTTATGAAGAAAATGGTTCTGGTCTGCCGACCCGGGGTTAATGCAAAGTTACGACCGTGACGTTGATTATAGAGACCGACAACCGGATGTACTGTGATTTATAACTAAAATCATATATTATATTCACAAGGGTTTTTGAAGTCATATAGTAATGGCCGATCGAATTATGTCAATAAAAATGTGCTACAGCCGGAAAGCGCTTTCTATCTTTCATTTTTCTTTCTCTATTCAGAAGTACATATGAACTCATATTCTCGCTTTCTTTCTCATCGTTGTTAAATTCGTGCAGAAAACAAGAAGTTTCCCTGTGAGAACTTTCTTTCTCTTTGCAAAATTTTCTCCCTGGGTACGCTCTCTCAAATAATTTCTTGCGTGCTAACGGCCGCAAGAAAGATAATACGATGCGGCGTTTTTTACAGATATATTCACTGATCTTGTTTCACCGTACAATTGACGTTCACCGACTTTCATTTAAGCTAGTTTGCTCAAACATTCCATAACGAAACTTAAAGGTATGCAGTCACCTGTAATCTAAATATGCCCATATATAGTCAAAAGGGGCGTTCCTTGGTATTCAAAATGCCCGTGTGAGGGCGCTGTTTTTAAAAAGCGGCCACACGCTTAAAATCTGTGATTGCTTAGATTTTCTCTTTCCATGGTAACTGCGGCAAAATTGGAACAGGTGACAGTGTACCTTTAAACCGTTCGTTAGGGCTCAATGTGCAAATCTTGTACTAGAGAAACAAATACCTCAAATTCAAAATGGCCGCCATCCTAGTGTTAACTCTATGGAAAAAATGAAAATCGATTTTCAAAGAAAGACGGTGAAACCTTTCAAAAAAAGCCTCCACAAGTGCTAGGCCATAAAAGTATTGACAAAGTTTGTGGATCGAAAATCTGCCCCAAGGGCGCATTCTACCCTAATTAAAACTGTGGCAATGCAATCCAATCATATTCATCGTCGCTGAAATCATTCACGCGTCTTTCACGGCTATCAAAGTTTCATTCATCTGTGAAAAGTCAAGCATTAACTTCTTGCATAAACCGTGAAGGCCTTTCGATTGTGAGGCCAAAACCTGACTCATAAAATTATTATCCCTGCATGTAACACTTTGAATAAACTACTTTCGTGTACTTGAGGACAAAATGAATTTTTTTTAAATGCAACGAAACAATATGTCATTATTGTGGTATACAGTGAATATTTACATATGCCTAAATCCAGGAGAAAAGTGCTCATTATATTGTACAGAAATAGGAAGGACTATCTTCATTGATCAAAAGCACTGGAAAATGGTAATTGATCCCTGCGTAATAGGACAATATCACCTCCTCAAGTCTTGGCCCTGTTCATGACAACAATCGCATGGAATCATTAGACAATGTCGACCTTGTCGTCCAGGTTATTAAAATTCTAAAATCCTTGCAAACCGTTGCTATGCAGGGGACAATAATATGTTTACCGTTTGCATCAACCGTTTGCGTAAAATTGACGTCATTTCACCATTCATCGTTTTCCTGTTTTACTATATGTTTTCATTAATCTAACGGAAGGTGAATTTATTGTTTTCTTCCATCGACGAAGTCGTATTTTGAAGTTCTTACGTATTTCTGACCTCATTTGAAAAAACCCCGCCCGACTGTCAACCAAATTTAGCAAGGGCAAAACAAAAACAAAGCTACAACCGCTCAGAAATATTCATAAAAGACATTATAGGGTATATATGATAAGGTAGAATGCGCCTTGGGGACACAAATTGGACTCTCAAACTTTTACAATTCTTTTCTGATATACCACTTGTGGGGGTTCATTTTAAAGCTCGTGGTGTAAGAAAAGATTTCACCCGCTTAGTTTTCCGAAAATCACAATTTTAAATTTTCTCCATGGAGTTAACACAGGGTGGCGGCCATTTTGAATTTTAAATATCGGTAAATCTTGAGTTATTTGTTTCCCTTGTACCAAAATTTGCATTGTGACCCCCCGATTTTTATTCGTGATTTTGAAAGAGAATGGTTGAAAGGTTCATTTAGGTTAGCTTGAGCAAATGTTTAAAAGTAAGTCTTTCGTTTTCGAGGCGCAAACTACCTTAAGGAAGAGATGAACATATTGGCATGTACCCCTCTCCACCAAAACAGTTTAAGTAGAGTCTTGCAAAGCACGACGATATCGATGCACCCACTTTCATTTTCTCTTTTAAGGAAAGAAATACTAATATTTTTGATGAGTTTTTTCATTATTTTTATTTTGTTTGTCAATTGCAAGTTATTTTCCTACTTCAACAAGAACATTGAAAGACCATCTATTTAGCTTGTTATGGGGTCTGTATGTGCAAAACGTACTGATATTGTTTACACTTGAATTCTAGTCAGGACCAGAATTCACTTGTCATCAATAACAATGCAGTTAACACATGTACCGACTGAGTTGACAAGCCGAATACTGTGTATCTCAACATGCTTTGGGGAGCAAAAAATTATGGTTGGCAATAAAAATAAAAGTAGTGATAAAATCATCTAAAGTTAGCATTACTGGCCCTGTGAAAAAAGGTTTTTACAAAACATTTGGCAGATGAGAAGATAGACCTATATAAGCCTCTACACTTGTGAAAAATACAAAAGCAAATATATATATATATATATATATATATATATATATATATATATATATATATATATATATATATAGGTATTCTTGACTAAATTGGTGGACGAAATTTTGACTGCTGTAATGATTACTTTTGAAATGTCAAAGTCTAACAAACTAACACCACTCCCGATAATTTTATCGGAAATTGAACAGCTGGTTCAATAGAGAGACTAAAGAGAATGATTCACCACACGTTTGCCATTTCGCCTTTGCAGGTAGCCATGGCAACAAGCGACACTCGTTATTCGTCGGGACCGAAAAACCAACATCAAATCGCTTTGCTTGGATCAACAATTTTAAAATGAAAGCGAACCCCAACACGAAATGTCACTCATCTGAAATCCATCTCTGCATCGTTAGCAATTTGTCTTAGGCAAAACAATTCTCGAGTCAGCAAGTCCATTAAGGCGATTGTTTCGCTTCCGTGCCGTTGCCAGGATACCATTGTATCGCGAACGCGATCGATGGCATCTTTAAACGTTTACCGAGCAATCACTTAATTCCGATCCGTCACGTCAATATTCAAACAACAATTTTAATATGTGTGCACTGCCGAAACGGGCGCTTTATGAGACCTTCTGTCAACAGCGTTGTTCAAACTCGAAAATTATAATTCAAATAAAACTGCTAGTGACTAAGTCTAGTGAATCATGAGGCAAAAATAGACCAGTAGGTCATTCTAATATTTATTATCTTAAATCAACTACAATTGCCTTATGATGTGGTTTACACTCTCTCCAGTTCCTTTGCTGTGTATCAATACGTATTTCCTGTACTTCGCATATTTATCTATTTACGCATGTTCCGACGAGGGCCATTCAAGTTCATTTTTCAATGCGCCACTCATTTGGTCCTGTCTTTCACAAAACCTTTCGCATAATGTAAATTAGGACACTTCAATGTTTCGACGAGCCATACCATACCCATTGTCTTTGATTCATTCATTTGCTTGGCGATTTAAGAATTTACATATTGAATCATTCAGTTGCACATACTCTATCATTAATGTAGGTTCATTCACTCATTCATTCATCCAGCCTTCCATACACCCATTTATATTTATGAATGTGTTACTAATATTGCCACTTATATATATATATATATATATATATATATATATATATATATATATATATATATATATATATATATAATTTTTAGATTTATTGTATTTTTTCTATGAAATTTTGAAATTAGCTAGTCAATGAGATAGCGGTGTTTTGACAGTAAATACATTATTATTATTATTATTATTATTATTATACTTTATTTAACGAGTGTAGTCTGATTTACAAAATGAATTGTAATTTCCATCAGAGCCCTCTAAAATAAGTCCATTGTCATACAAAGAGAAAGCATACATGGAAAAAGTATTGAATTGGGGACATTTCGATAAATATACAGATTATAAATAAATATGCATGCGAAACTAAAATGTAACAAAGGTCCAACAAGACACAATCAATCCAAATCAGAGCCCTCGTCCATTAACGCACACCAACGACGAAATTCCATCCCTCAACGCATAAATACACAGATGCACATAGATAGCTATACTTATAGATAGAAACATGCAGATACATAGATACATACATAGATACATACATACATAGATACATACATAGATACATACATAGATACATAATACATACATACATACATACATACATACATACATACATACATACACACACACACACACACACACACACACACACACACACACACATACATACATACATACATACATACATACATACATACATACATACATACATACATACATACATACATACATACATACATACATACATACATACATACATACATACCATACATACATACATACATACATACATACATAGAGTACATATAGGTACACATACATTACATTCGCTGCCTATTATTACGCTGTTCATACTTCATGAATGGATTTGAATGAATCCCATTTTCCAACACAGCATTGGTTTGTAAGTCTCAAACCTTTATCTCTGTTAAGTAGTAGGAAAACGTTCTTGAATGAAATAATTATCAAATTTCTCCTGAGCAACATTATCTGAACAGCGTCGGTAACGTCACTACAGCAACACTCGCTGTGGTAACCGCCGCTTTTTTGTAATATATGTTTTGCGCTCTCGTTTTTGCTTGATCGCGATCACTCCGATGGCAAGAGATCATCCAACTTCGTACAATATTTTTCTTATGGGGACATTTTCAGTTGACAGATGTACGTCGATCTCTGCGTATAGCTAGGGTCCGAGGCGAAGCTAGGCTGTTCACGGCAGTGTTTCAGTAGGCTAAACGGGAGCAATCGTCTCTGTAATTCCTTTTACTCGTCCGTAATCGTGCATTCGCTTACAGTATGAGCTGAACTTGACTCTACATTGACACGAACCTTGACCATGAGGACCATCTCAAGATATACGATATTCGATCACCTCCCGAGTGAGTTGCCATCCGAAACCTGTCGCTATATTGGCCTCCAGCTGCAAATCTCGAACTCAACCAACTATAAGCTTTTATTTTCATTGCTGCTTGCAAACTACCCAATGATATTCTCATTTTGGCTCGCAGACCGACGAACATTTCTGTGGTTCGCCAAGGCCGTGCGGGACCATCAAACGAAGGCACGTCAAACGCTGCAGATTTGTCACGACTCAAAGTGTTCACCCATCGGCTTCTAACGAATCGAAAAAAATGTACCATGTTTGGCAGGTCCATAGGCTTGAAAATATTTCATCCGTGATATTAAAGCGCAAAACGCAACCTTTAACATGGACGAAAATATAAATTGAAAGTCCGCCTATAAATCTCAATTTGTTTTATAAAGTCATTTTTTTCATATATTTGAAATAAGCATGTAGGGTTCACAGGACCACCATACTCTAATCGCGCACAAAGAGCGTATACACACGGATGACATCATCGAAGGGAGAAAACACGCTCGCGGCGACCGTCTGATGAAGAGAGATCCTTGACGTAACCTAGCTTAACCTTGAGGCTAAGACAAGCTTGAATGTAGAGTGTAAATACCCCCCTCAGCTAAATGTCAAAGTGCTTGTCAGGGCCTGCAATTATTTCCAGATTTGCGGACAAATCAATTATTCGCGTTCTAATTTTTTATTTTAAGAGCATATTTTGGACCAATCACAGCTGTCGTACCATTTAGTACATGCCCAGTGGAATGCATCATTCAAATTATATGATGCGGAATTTCCCGATGCCGCATATATCGGAAAGCATCACCTTACTATGTTCCTCAAGAATTGCGACCACGGTGTACACGAATCTTGTAAACTCCTCCATTCAGGCGTGAACCGAACTTAAGCGGCGAGAAATCCCATTTCTAACAAGACAAATATATTGAGGAAGTCGAAAACTCGCAAACAAGTGCTGTCGTGTTTAATAAATTACCCCGACAGGAAAGTTATTTTTTGCTAAGAAATATGCGAGATCATACAATTTCATTGTTAAGACAATCTGTTTGTCGTAAAGCTAATCGTGGCGTACGTAACCATAAAAATGTAAATATTACCTCATCCGATTGATCGAGTTATTTATAAATCTTCGTAATTCCACGTTCCTTGATGGGCAGAATAACGGTTTTGTCACGATTTCCTATAATCCATGTTTTTCGCTTGGTAGATGGAAGAGACTTCTTGACGGTGTTGTGTTAGAACTCCTTGGGTAAATTCCACTCTCGTCACAAGCACACGGCGCGCGGTCACTCAATCAGCTGCGATTGTGGTAAATGTTCGTGAAGACTTATTTTTCCGCCCTTCTCAGTTTTCTGACCATGACCTGAGCAAACGACACTCTATCCGCAAATCAGGGTCATGTCTACGACGTCTTTCACTTTTTAAATAAACAACTTGCGCCGCTGGCAGCAGGATATTAGGGAAATTAAATGTCGGGAAGTTTAATACTTACTTCCAAAATGTGTGATTTCCGTGTGTGTGTTTGTACTTGTGTGTGTTTCTTATGAAGTCGAATTGAAATTGACTTAATTAAATGCATGATGGGAACACTAATTGTATTTAAAAATGCTCAGATGTGTGTAACTTGCGTTGTCTACATTCTTACTTTATTCAGTTTTGCTGTTAATTGTAATGTTTATACCGATTTGCAAATTGCATCGAGCGCTGTACTCACTTTGAAAGACGACTGAATGCTGTCCCTCTGTCTCTGTCTGCCTGTTTGTCTCTGTCTGTTTCTATCTCTGTGTCTCTCTCTGTCTATGTCTTTCTATTTGTCTGTGTCTCTCTGTCTCTCTGTCTCTGTCTGTCTCTGTCTCTCTGTCTCTTTGTCTCTCTGTCTCTATCTCTGTCTCTCTGTCTCTGTCTCTCTCTCTGAAGGGGCAAATACTCTATGTGTGTATACATTGTAACGCACACTGTATATACAAAACGGACACCGCACTCACTCCGATGTAAAGTCGAAATGTGTGTTGAAAGTTTACTAGGTTAAACGACGAGTGAAAAAAATGCGTAGGTCTGAGAGGTGTCTGTCTGAACGGACGTAGGGGCCGACAGAATGGAAAAACGGCAGACGTTGTCCGGCAGTTCAGGAAAATAGAGCGGACACACACGCTGGAAGGACGAACGTAAGATGAACTTGCGACCGTTGAACTAACCAAACGATTGAACTTTGAGGGTACTGCGTGGGATAGAGATCGATCGAATGGAACTGCGGAGGAAACAATTATTTTTTTTTTAAAATCAAAGAACAACTGAGAACACTTTCAACACCGTTCAATCAATGCGCCTCAGGTTTCACACAAGTTTTGCATACAGCTACGGGCGCTGTCTTTCCATATAGGTAAGTTCTAGCAAGAATATTAACACCAAGTAAGAGAAAAGATAATGCTAGAATGTCTTACGGAATAGAACACGCCTCGGGGACAGATATTTGGACTCTCAAACTTTTCCTCTACACTTCTGATCTACCGTTTGTGTGCCTCACTTTGAAGCCCTTTGAGACAGAAAAACTGTCACCGTCCTAGTGTTTTGAAATTCGAAAATTTTATTTTTATCAATGGAGGTAACACAGGGATGGCGGCCATTTTGAATTTCAAATAGCGGTCAATCTTGTGCAATTTGTTTCTTTAGTAAGAAAATTTGCACGGTGACCTCCTATTTTTATTCGTGATTCTGAAAGAGAGTGGTTGAAAGATTTCTTGAAGAAAGTTGGAGTAAAAGTCTGAGTCGTTGACTTTCGAGGCGCATACTACCTTAATTTGAGTTGCTGTTCGCTGCGAGGTGCAACATGGGAAAGAATGAGATCACTTTTCACGAACGATGTGCGTGAGACCAACTTGCCATAGGATGGGACAAAAAAGTCAGTTTCACCGGTCATAACTTACAAGTTCTAGTTTTACTGTCATCACAGCAAGTCACAACTATCGAATTGTTTCGCTGACCTGACGGAAACAAGATACGCGCTGACACTATATGCATAACGCTGGGCTGTTTTGCTCTGGAACGCCTGTCTATGGGGGTTAGATAAACATCTGTCTGTGCGTGCGTGTTTTCGTGTTTTTGTTCTGTCTGGACCTCACGTGTTGTCGAGGTTGCTGGGTGAACTATTGCCAGAGTTTGGCGAACTTGAAGGCATTGCCACTGTGGTTTGTATAACCTTAGATCGTCAGTAAGGCATCTTTAATGTAGAACGCACCTCGGGGACAGACATTCAGGCTCTCAAACTTTTACAATTCTGTTCTGATCTACCACTTGTGAGGGTTCATTTTAAAGGTATTGGTATGGTATTGGTATAAGAAAACTTTTCACCGGCTTAGTTTTTCGAAATTCGAAATTTTTTATTTTTCTCCATAGAGTTAACACAGGGATGGCGGCCATTTGAATTTCAAATAAAGGTAAATCTTGCGTAATTTGTTTCTCTAGTACCAAAATTTGCACGGTGACCCCATATTTTTATTCTTGATTTTGAAAGAGAATGATTGAAAGGTTCCTATAAGGAAAGTTTGAGCAAAAGTTTAAGTCTTTCACTTTCGAGGCGCATACTACCTTAAGAATTCTAACACTCTTTTTCATCTCTGTGTTCGTCGGTAAAATTTTTGCTTCAATGATATAGCTTAGGAAACGAGTCGAAGAAATGGGTAGTACATGAACAGATAGAGTGATGGATAGGACAGAATTAAACAGAGATATTAAATACATAAAATGATTGATTAATAGATGGACAGAAAAATTGATAAATGAGTAGATAGATAGATAGATAGATAGATAGATAGATAGATAGATAGATAGATAGATAGATAGATAGATAGATAGATAGATAGATAGGTAGGTAGGTAGGTAGGTAGGTAGGTAGGTAGGTAGGTAGGTAGGTAGGTAGGTAGACAGATAGATAGGTAGACAGATAGATAATTTGATGGATGTGCAGACATTCAGATAGGTAGAAAGAAAGGCAGTCCTACAATTCAATAACGGCCAACGCAAATCCTTCAACACTAACGAAGAGACGACACACTTAAATCAACTACGGTCTGTAAATGAAATAAAAAGATTAAAATAGTGACACAATCACTCTCGACCGAAACTTAATTACTGTCGCTTAAAACAATGTTGGCAGTGTAGCCTCAACGTTAAACTGATTAGTTAGAACACTGATTGAAAGTGACGGTGAAATAACAGTATTTACTCCTCTTAAGTGTGCGCGAAAAGCTGACATTATCTTCAACGATCTAGTATCAAAATTGAAACATATAGTTTCTTTGTAGCTAGTTTCTGCATTCTGGTGTTAGAAAGATTAGCTTTTATCAAAATGGCTATAACGGGTTTCGATAGAGATTCTTTCACTGACAGAAAATCCAAGTTGAAGATGTTAACCTCTTTGTCCAAAGTCAGTGCCCAAGTTACATACTCGATCATAGATGTCGAGGGAAGTTAATATATGAAGTACTAGCTGAGAACAGAGTCGATAGAAACAGTCACGAGGTGGCGCTTCAGAAATTCTCCTTCTTGTCGTGGAGACAGCTATCAACATATTTGTAAAAGAAGCCTGTTAGTTCGTACCTAAAACAAATCTAGCAAGCTGCTTGCAAAAGTTCATATATTTTATTCATACATTGTTTATATTTCATGAAGACGTTGTTTATAATCTCTTATACCTTAATGGCATAAGATTAAATTTTAAAATGACAGAATATAACAGTGGCATTTTCACAGAATCGGATCACTATTCCGTCGGGAATTTCAACTGATGCGTTATCAAAACTGTGTACGCAGTTTAACGTCCTACTAAAACATTAATTGGAGGTTGATTGATGCTGATTGTCTATATCATACACACACACACACCTACACACACACACACACACACACAGTCTGTCTGTCTGTCTGTCTGTCCCTGTCCCTGTCTCTGTCTCTATCCCTGTCTGTCTCTCTCTGCCTCTGTCTCTGTCTGTCTGTCTCTGTCTCTGTCTGTCTCTGTCTGTCTGTCTGTCTGTCCGTCTGTCTCTCTCTCTCTGTGTCTGTCTCCCTCTCTCTCTCTCACTCTCTCACTCTCTCTCTCTCTTTCTCTCTCTGTCGATGCTAATGTTTTGACGGTTATAAAATCATAAATGTTTAATTTCTTATGTTTTATGGAGGAGGAGAACAGCATTGATGGTATTCTAAGCTGCCAGAGGATGTTGTGTACGGTTACAAGAGACGAAAAAACGTTCTTTAAAATATGAACAATGGTCATGTGATGACGTCACTTGTAGCTAAGGTGCACTAACCTTGTTCTCTACAATTATATATATATATATATATATATATATATATATATATATACACACACACAATCACACACATTGTACTTTGTTGTATTGCTATGCTTATTACTTTACAGTTTTAATTCATCCAAATGCGTGGCTTCCTTCGTCACGATGATCAGATTTTATATTGTCGGCCTGAGAGGGCGCGCTCCCTTCTGCTTGGACCGTGTCACGGTCCTTCCGAGAAAAGTGTAAACTGATTTTGTATGTTGGCGACACTTGCTGAACAGACATCTGTTCTAGGAGTTAAAGGTGTACAGTACTCAAAGAATAAACAAATATTTTCTTTATCAATTTGATCAAAGTTGAGTAAGCTGTCTATATTATGCATTTTCTGTTATTTTGGTTTTCATTGTGAAATGTTGTTTCCTACTCGCTCCCGGAATCATGCCAAATGCAATATGTTCAATTTCTCAACGAAGACTTTGTGTATTTATATCCATATATTTAATATCCAACGTCATTGTTGTCAGGTGAATTTCAGTCAATAATAAAGACTTAATTTGTCAATAATAAATAATAAAATGACCAAATGTAATAATTGGTTATTTCGGCAAGACTAATTTGAATATTTTTTACTTCAAAATATTCTAAGGAAAAGAAAATACATGTACATCTTTTTAAATCTAATATAATTAAAATATTATCAGAAATTACAAATTCTGCCTGTTATAAACTTTTTCAAAACGACTTCAACATCATTTGTTCTGTATTACAGAGATTACGCCGCTTCTTTGACAGTAGTAAACTATGACTGTTTACTTCATATGAATGTATTGTGTATTTTTAGCAGGAGATACCGCTGTGAAGTGCGAAATATTTTATTTCTTTGTTCGTGCCCTTCTTTTTTCTAAAAATGGTATATGAAATTATGGGAGCGGATGTCCGATATAGAGAAGAGAGGGGAGAGAAGCGCCCTCGAGCGACGAATCTTCCAGTCCTGGGACACATCTCACATCTCCGTGCGTTACAATTCATCACGCAAAGTCATTCCCGTGATTTGTGATGACAATGATGATGATGATGATGATGATGATGATGATGATGATGATGATGATTTTAGCTCTTGTGCGTCTCAGTGTGAAATTGTTTCAAGCCATTCCGCTGTACTCAAAATTTGAAAATGTTTCAGATGTGTAGGAAAAAGAATATGTAATTGCAACAGAGTATATAACTGTAATCGATGAGAGAGAGAGAGAGAGAGAGAGAGAGAGAGAGAGAGAGAGAGAGAGAATTACAACTACAAATATCACTACCGTACATAAGGAGAGAAAGAGACGGTCACGAGCGTTTTGCGAAGTAGATCCAATGTTTAACAAGGATCCTTTGTTTTGTGAAGATACCGTTGACCCAATGCCCAGATTGCTCTCGTATGAACCAGATGAACTGAAGCTGAACGACCTTTTTATCTGAAACCGAGCGCTAAGCGTGATCAGCGACCTAAGAGGAGTCGCTCAAACACACCGTGACTCATCAAGTTCAAGAAGTGATCGGTGTCAACTTCAAGATTACGTCTTCGATCAAACTATCAGGTGCAATCCTTACGTCACGATCAATCACTGCAACACGCACTGGTACCAACGTCATTGCCATCATCTGTTATGGTAATGACGATCTCTTTCAAGAATCACCCTATTGAGCATTTCTATAGACCCGTTTGGACGGTCTATGGCATTTCACACGAATTATGATCAGGAAAAATAGACTTGACATTGACAAAAACTCTATACACTTTTGGTGGCGTCACATAATTTGTTCTTTATGTTGTTTGTTGAAATTTTAGCTGTGACACACTCAGCCTAGTTGTTCGTACTGTGACGAGCAGCAAACTTACATGATAGTTTAAGGTAGATGCGCCTCGGAGACAGATATTCGGACTCTGAAACTTTTCCAATTCTTTTCTGATCTACCACTTGTGGGGGTTCATTTTACAGCTCTAGGTGTAAGAAAACTTCTCATCATTTTGGTTTTACAAAAATCGAAAAATTATTTTTCCATGCAGAGTTAACACAGGGAAGACGGCCTTTTTAGGTAATTTGTCTCTACAGTACCAAATTTTGCACGGTGACCCTGATTTTTATTCGTGCTTTTGAAAGAGAACAGTTGAAAGTTTGCTTGGTAAAGTTTGAGCAAAATTTGAGTCTTGCATTTTCGAGGCGCGAGCTAACTTAAGGTAATGCACCTCGAAAGTGAAAGACTTAAACTTTTGCTCTAACTTTCCTCAAGGAATCTTTCAATCATTCTCTTTCTAAATCAAGAATAAAAATAGGGGTCACCGTGCAAATTTTGGTACTAGAGAAACAAATAACCCAAGATTTATCGATATTAGAAATTCAAAATGGCCGCCATCCCTGTGTTAACTCTATGGCGAAAAATAAAAATTTTCGAATTTCAAAAAACTAAACCGGTGAAAAGTTTTCTTTCACCAAGAGCTTTAAAATGAACCCCCACAAGTGGTATATCAGAAGAGAACTGTAAAAGTTTGAGAGTCCGAATGTCTGTCCCCGAGGTGCGTTCTACCTTAAACTGAAAAACGACTGTGTAATATGGCCTATTATATCATAACAGTATATTAATGGTGAGCTGCTATACGCGTGAGCTCTCAGAATTTCCAAATCCAATTTCCCAACGAGGATTAGTATCTTAAAGATAATGATAATAATAAATACTGCGATCTGATTGGTCGAGACGCAAAAAGAAACCGTGGTATATCGGCGACATACCACGGCTGGCATACGCGTGAGCTCTCAGCTTGAGCAAAAATCCGTTTATGACGTTCAACGCCAGAATTTCAATAAGCTGTTATGATATAATAGCAATAAATCACACCCGGCGACGGTATACCACGAGATTTTGACCAGTCCACTTCATATATGCACTCGCTATCGCTCTTGCATATATGTCGTGAACTGGTCAAAATCTCGTGGTATAGCATCACTAGGTGTGCTTTATTGCTTAAACATGTCGCATTGTGCAAGATTGCTGCTGATTTGAACGAAATGATACATACAGAGACAAGGAAGACAGAGAGACACAGACGTAGATAGCATACAGATATAAAGAAAAATATGCAGACAGACAGAGACAGAGGCAAATACAAGCCAGGGGTAACAGACTGTTTAAGAGAAGTAAAGGGACGGGGAGACAGATAGAGAGCAGGGGAAGACGGATACTGGCTGAAAAAGGGAGAGACAGAACATATATAATCCCCCTGACATTTCATTTTGTTTTTTGTTACAGTGGTCGGACTGCTCTTGACGTTGGTACGATACTGGGGTGATTGGCCGTGACGTACTTCTTATGTATGATAGCTTCATCAAAGATGTAATCTTGTAGTTGATATCGTGCACGTCATGACCTTGATGCGTCTTGGAGTGTTTAAGGTAGCAAGCGCCTCGGCGAAAGATAGTCGGACTCTCTCAATTTTACAATTTTTATCCGATCTATCACTTATTGGGGTTCATTTTCAAGCTCTTGGTGCTAGTAAAATTATCACCATCTTGGTTTTTTTTCAAAATCTCCACAAAGTTAACATAAGGATGGCGGCCATTTTGAATTTCAAATATCGGTAAATCTTGGCTAATTTGTTTCTCTAGCACGAAAATCCGCACGGTGACCCCTATTGATATTGATAAAGCGTATGGTTGAAAGATTCTTTGAGGAAAGTTTGACAGAAAAGTGTGTCTTTTCAGTTTTGGGGCGCATGCAACCTTAAGCGGCTCCGGGAACGACGTTATTGAAATCTCTCACGCCCAAAGGAAAGCACTCGGTCTCAGATAAAGGTCGTTCAACTTCAGTAAACATACGCAGTAATGTTTGATACGGCATTCGATCAATGGCGTCTTCATGTTTATTGAAGATAAGAAGAAAGCATCTCGAAAGTAAGAGACTTTAACTTACCTCAATTTTTCTTCAAGGAATCTTTCAACCATTCACTTTCAAAATCAAGAATTAAAATTCTCAAAACCGTTGTGTTGCGCCGTTTGAATTACGTTTTGACGCATACACTATAAATATCAACAAATCTATTTTACCAAAATCTATATTTCCTCAAAATTCCAAAAAATGACCCTGTGCTCTATAAGTTTTACCGTCCAATAAATTTCAATGCCGTAATTTGTTGGCTTCGCTTATGGCATTGTTCTCATATGACGTCATCTAGTATGTATGTATGTATGTATGTATGTATGTATGTATGTATGTATGTATGTATGTATGTATGTATGTATGTATGTATGTATGTATGTATGTATGTATGTATGTATGTATGTATGCATGTGTGCATGTGTGTATGCATGTATGTATGTATGTATGTATGTATGTATGTATGTATGTATGTATGTATGTATGTATGTATGTATGTATGTATGTATGTATGTATGTATGTCTGTATGTCTGTCTGTATGTCTGTATGTATGTATGTATGTATGTATGTATGTATGTATGTATGTATGTATGTATGTATGTATGTATGTATGTATGTATGTATGTATGTATGTATGTATGTATGCATGCATGTGTGTATGTATGCATGTATGTATGTATGTATGTATGTATGTATGTATGTATGTATGTATGTATGTATGTATGTATGTATGTATGTATGTATGTATGTATGTATGTATGTATGTATGTATGTATGTATGTATGTATGTATGTATGTATGTATGTATGTATGCATGTATGCATGTGTGTATGTATGTATGTATGTATGTATGTATGTATGTATGTATGTATGTATGTATGTATGTATGTTTGCTTGCTTGCTTGCTTGCTTGCTTGCTTGCTTGCCCGCTGGAAGGACAAGATGTTTTCTCACAATGGTGCCGACCTCAAAGGGGCGCTACCAAACACTGGTAGGCTAGTCTAAATTCAAAATGCAGAAAATGAGAAAAGTCGTGTTACCCACCGAAAACTTTTACAAAATTGAAGGGTATTCGGTCTATGTTTGTGTATATTAGCGAGGTACTACATTATCATAGCGTATTGTCTCACATATTCTACATATAAAGTTGACCTCTAGCAAACACTGATTTTCCTCACATGGGCTGTGTTGTTCGCAGTACTGCTTTGGTGCGCCACTGAAAGTTTCACATTAAATCAAATCAGTACGTCTTGTTGTTTGTGGGGCCATATTGTATATAACGGAAAATTCAGTCGAACAGGGGTGGGTTCGACATATTGTACGACGTCAGCAGGTTATGGTGTGTTCTAATAATCACATAGATTGCTAAATAGATTGCTCGAGTAAACTTCAATACGCTTTACCTCACTACCAGAACAGATCACTACAGCGCACGCGCAGTCGTAACTTGCATTCAGTGGACAATGCTGCTCAGTTGAAGGCCGTAAACATATAAAATGGGAAAACGAACAAACAAGCAGAAATGATCTCGGCACAAAGTGAAATCATTTGTCGGGATAGCAGGCGGGAAATCACTTAATTATAAATGGAAAGTGATTTTTTTCAGCTTCCTGTTTACATCATTAATCTACGGCTTCGGGGTGAACACACTATCTCAGCATGAACTGGTCACTTCGAAGATATGCAGAAAAAACAACGAAAAAAGCCACATCCTCCGACATAATGTTGTTTCACTATATATAACTTGTTTTTCTCTCCTGACCAGTGGGAAACTTTTGGCAACGTCATCCACTTTAAAATGATGTTTATTGACATTCCGATAACACGGGGTCATCACAATCGCGCGGCTCGCTATCCTTATCAGCGCGACCCGGTCAGCGATCACCTGACCAACAAGCTTATCAGGCCTCGGTGCATATAACCTGCAATCTGCCGACTGGGCTCAAATCTATTCACAACAGTGCGGTAGCTGGGGTGAACAAAAATGCGTCTTCTACTGCTCGCCATCGCCATCGTCGGGGCGTATGCCCAGAACGGTAAGTTATAGTCGAATCCAGCGTACCTTCGTCATTAGCGTTAACGGGAAAAAGCGTGTTTGCAAGCAAGAGAAGCGGTACAACTAAACTTACGTTACACAGCGGCAATGGAAGCGAACCAAAGTGGCATTCGCTGAATTTCAACCTCAAATCAACCAACCGTTTTGTGTAACTCTTCGATTGGATATTGCGTAGTTTCTTGATTGTTTCGTCTAGAATGCAGCTCTAGTAAAGATGTTCCTCGGTTCCTGTACTTGTTGAACTCATCCCTGATATTATTTTTACTTTCTTCTGACTGAGTCATTATTTTACTTTTTAATCCTGATTTTATTTTTTAATTCTCTGAAATGCGATTTTTTTTTCAAGTAAGTGCCTTCAAGTTGTTTACTCTGCGTCGTTTAGATTCTTCTACGATGCCTAGTTTTGTCACTGTCCGGACCTTTCTGGTCTCTTTCTCAAAAAAAATCTGTACAATTATCATTTGCAATGTTAACTACGCAGCAATGTTGAGATTTTTTTGCATCAGTCCTTGAGTTGTGACCAAGCAGTGTCGCGCTGTTGGAAACATTCACGCGAGCCACTGATTCAGGGTCGCTATCGGCCATCTCGCGGACGGTCGGTAGCGTTCTCCGATAACAAAGGGCCTACCGTTGTCAACAACTTCACTCTTCGCGGCAACCGACGATTGAAGTGGTTATTTCTGCGCAGCATCGCCAAGTGAAAATAAAGCTTTGGACCCCAGTGTTTCTTTTGATTTTGTACGACTCCTCAGTGTGAAGCCGGGTGTTGTTGCAAGCTCTCCCGCGACAGTGTGTAAGACCCGAGGATCGCACAACATCGAAGCATCGTACACAGAAGCTTCATCGCTAGACTAACCAGCAATATTTAAGTTGGTGTCTTGTTAACCCAAACGAGATTGAGAGATTACAAGCATTTTGATCACGCAAACATGTTTGAACGGAAGACACACAAATGTGAAGAAGTCGTTTCTTACATAATCAATCATTTCGTTATGTAGGAAGGTCGGCAAAACACAAACATGTTTATCTATACCAAGACTGGCCGACCAGTCGCTTGGCTATCCTCGGGCGTACGCGGTAGTTCCTTGGTAGCTAAGCGCGTTCATCCCATCATCTACGCGACAGTCTAGTTCTACCAAAGCATATTGCTTCGATTTCGTAATCATCTCATTAGTCTGCAGAATTATAGTTTATTCATTCTATTTAACTTGTTTTGATATTGATGTAACCCACAGACTAGGAGAAGTCTTTTCATTGCTCGAGAGGAAAGACAATTTGTATGAAAAAAGTAGTTGTTATGAAACCTGACATCGACCAATCAGATCAAACCTGACATTGACCAATCAGATCAAACCTGACATCGACCAATCAGATTAAACCAAGGCGATGCACTTTAACATTCCTTTCCCTCCTCTTTACTTTACTTCGAAACTGTGGAGAACACTCCATGACAACAAGACCACGTCAGCTATAGTTTTTGATGTTGTGTTTCCACCTGCATTTTTGGGTTCATTGTATCTGAGTGACTTTGCCTTTCACGTTCACAGTGAAGTAGCTTTCTCACAGGATTCTTTCGCCAGTTACGTAGATAAAGCAAAAAATAACCACGTCCTAAGTTTATGTCAAGCATGTGAATTTGAGTAAAATTGAACGATTCACCTCTATGCTATGCTGCGCTGAAGCGATGCCGGTGTTCTCACTAGGCGGTGTCATTCAAAGGGACAATGGTAAAGTTGTTATTTTTGAGGCGAAAAAAAAATCGGATTTCTATGTTCATCACTTTAATGAATGACTCCAGCTAAACTAAACAGTTGTCAATTTGCCAAAAATTCGCTAATTTTATCAGTGTCTCCGGACAAATAGTCGGAAATGACCCCAGTGGATCGCGCGCAATTACGCTGCTCCGGTCAAACAAAACTTTAGAGACCCTCGGATACCCTTCCAGACATTACAAAAAGTGACCATTATCTGGCATACTGCCACGGAATGACTTCCGAAAAGTTGAGTCGCATGGTTGAATGAGCTGAGTCGTTTGACTGATAACATCAGTCTAACAGAACACTAGAAAACAGCTAAACGTACCAAGGTCACAGGGGACAGTGCTGAATGCTCCAAATTTAGATGAGGAATCGTAGAGTTCAAGGTGGTCGTAGTCAAACAAACACTTGAACCTCCGCAAACACCTACAAATTCTTGTTTCTAAAACGACAGGTTTCAAAGCAAACTTTGAGGCGGTAAAAATTCCGTTCTTTCTGATTTGTTTGATATTTTCTATTCGCTTAATCTGATTGGCTTTCTGGTCTCGATAGAGTTGGAAAAAATGAAAACATTTTGTTCTTTGAAAAAAAAACCCGAAATTATTAAAAGTGCGATGGTTTTGTCACGGTGGAGAACAACTGTAAAAGTAAATTTCCCGATAGGAGTTGAAAAGCCAAGCCTGTTTTGTGTTCAAACTGTAAGCTTATGTTGGAAATTCATATATATATTCGAGCTTATCAAAAAAGTATTAAAAAACAAATAACCAGAAAAAATTGAAAATAAGCGTAGATATGTACTTTAAAACTTCATTTCCGAAGAAAATGATCCTAAATGTCTGAACGCATCAATACCTATCAGATAAAAGGAACAAAAATACACATAAATATAAATTTATATATGATTGACAATTTCCAATATCGTTGCTACAGCTTTTACAATATTCGAGCGTACAGACTTTAAGTAATTTCATCCAGAAGGACAGAGGGCGCAACTCCCGAGGCCATCATCCGGGTTATGACATTTTCTATTCATTTTCATCAATTACTCGATCATATTCCATGAGGGAATCGATATTAAAAAAAATAAAAAGCCCTATGCTAACGGCTATAACGTGCATAGCTAAAGAGTATCCAATTGTTCGACAACTTCACCTTCTTGTATTCTTGGTCAAGGGCCAAACGGTTTCCCAATATCCATCACATCTGATCAAAGTCTTTTTCTTTCGCTTCTGTTAAAGTTCTTTTTATAACTTCAACCAGGTCAACGTTTGATAAATTCAGTTCTGGGAGTAGAAGGCGACCGATCAGTAATATACAAAAAAGGGATTCTCACCAGAATCCGATGACCAGATACTGTGATCTCAAGAGGGACGAGACTTTGCGAGAAAGTGAAGTTGGAGACAATCTTGACAATACCCTGTCAAGATTAAACTAAGATGGTGATGCACAAACTTGCAGTCGCTCCCCTCCCTCCCTTTATATTTGAAGTAATCAATATCAACCCAATAAATCCTCAGATAGTATGTACATTGTAGCGTTGTCTGATATGAATCACAAATGGGTCGCATTTTATGATGGGGTGATCGAAGTGAGGCCGACTCAAAAGTGGCAATTCATCATGGCTGCCGGACAATGCCAGGATGTTTGCTGTCAGTCAATCAGATAAAGAAGAATGTTCAGAGTTTCTGTACAATACTAATAAGTAACTTATCTCTAGACGAAACCAACGGAAGTTATTTGTACCCAATTTCAATCGATGATTACATTTTCTTTATCAGCAGACACACACGTGACCGTTAAACTTAATCAAATTGAGCATAACATTCTCGGACAATCTCGGCAATCTCTCCTTTAGTCTATTTTTGTCTCTAGTATTAGGGGTAGCAGATACGTCATATAAACCAATCAAACTAAAGCTAGAAAAATTATCGTCTGCGTGCAGGTGAGGGCGCCACCTACGGATTAATATTGCATGTCACCTCAGATTTCGCACTTCAATTGAAATAGAATACGAGAAGTAGACGAATTGGACTTCTGATAACAAGCAAATTATTTGGCATGTACTTTTATATTTACGAAAAACAAACAAACAAATAAATAAAGACTTCACAACGCGAGCTCCAAGTTCACATCAAATGTTTATACAGTTTCCGCGGTAAAGATCATTCTTGTGAGTGTATTTATTCAATATAAGTTTTACGGTGTATATAGTTAGTTTTGTTCGTGATCGTTTACATATAGAATTACATCTATTTTCTTTGCTTAAGTTTCTAAACGATAATATTTGTGTCATAACTGCTATGATATTAAAACGATGATTGTCAGTGTTTTTGCCCGTCCTTGACTCGTCAAGTTCGGATGACCTTGAACTAACCGAGGCACACTAAAGATGGTGACAGCAGAAAACAATTACACCGACTTTCTTGACCCTTTGCTACTTTTTTTCTGTGCTAACTACTTGACCCAGTGGTGGCACAATTGACCAACACAATGAATAGCGGATGTTGTTGAGATAGTGGGGAGATATATCACTGTTAACACAGCGACAGGTGAACTGTTTAAGGTCACATCTGACTAATTTATAGGTCTGTGAGCTGGATTTGGCAGCCAACCAGATCAGACCACGCCGAAAGGTCGCACCTCGATTGTCCTTAATTCGCTGACTCTGCAGAACAATGCTGGCATTCCGAAAGCAAATTAACTCGGTTGACCTCCTCACCGTATTATATATTGAAACGTGTCACTGCAAAACCGGTCGTAGGCTAATATATCATGAATTATTCATTAGGATCATTTGCATATAGTTGAGGAAGATTTCACGGTCATCATGCAATTACATAAATGAAGTTGTTTTCAGAAATATTAAATTTCACGCAATTAAGCTATGTAAATTTTCGATTTTCGAAAAATCAAGACGGGGAAAAATTTTCTTTCTTCAAAAGCTCTAAAATGAGGCTACCAGAAAGGAACTATAAAAAATTTGATAATACCTGTCCACGAGGAGCATTCTATTCGAAATGTAGGCCCTGTAAATCTACCTGGATATATACAAAATATTCAGATTTGCCGCCAGCAACCTAGCTTCCTTTGGCCACAGTATGTCGTCGCCTACAATTGGTTTATTGCTGGAGGGCTTATAGCGGTCAGTTACAATTTTCGTTTATGCATTGTGGGACAGTTTATGCCAAAGTTTAATTCGGTTCACATGAATCACTGAGCAGAAGCTAGCTGAAACTAATGCAACTTAACATAATGCGTCTTCTCCGTATGTAGCAGTAAATAAAGTAAACAAATATTAATAATTACTCTTTACAATAACGAAAGTTATGATATTTAGTTTAATAATATGAAAGATCTAGCATGTATATCTTTGTCTTTTCTCTTCCAAAGATGGGTATGAATTCCAAGAATGCCCCGACAATATCCCCGAGGAGCTTATTGCCTTTGGAGCCCAGGAAGGCATAAATGAAATGTACGACAAGGACATACAACCCCTCTTCGAACTTGTTCTCTTTGATTTGGAGCAGGGCTACACTCCATTCGAGAGCCACACAGGTAAAGTCTCTCTCTCTCTCTCTCTCTCTCTCTCTCTCTCTCTCCTCCTCTCTCTCTCTCTCTCTCTCTCTCTCTCTCTCTCTCTCTCTCTCTCTCTCTCTCTCTCTCTCTCTCTCTCTCTCTCTCTCTCTCTCTCTCTCTCTCTCTCGTTTATGAGATATGATGATTTGTGGTCACATACTTTGTAAAGATCAACTGAATAAAATGTATAAACTGTGATTGGTTTTATATTCTGAACGTCCTATAACCTGTCTGAATGTACGGTATTTTCTGATTAATGGATAATAGCCTCTTCATTTCATTGTTTCTAGTCGGCCTCGTTGCTAACGACAAGGAGCAGCCATTTTCCCAGTTCACGGTCACAGTTGAAAACATCGACGAGAAGTGTTCACCCGGTGTTCTGAAGGCAACCAACTCTCGCACTCGCGAGATTAAGTCCTGTCCAAACGTCATCGTCAACTCTGACGATCTCAGCGAGACTCATACCAAAGTATCCTTCCGCTGGAAGGCTCCCGAGTGCGGCTGCGTATTGATCAGGTAAAGAGTCACTCGTATGATATTATTGAAAAGTAAAACGGAGATCAAAGTTTAATTTGTATGTATGTATGTATGTATGTATGTATGTATGTATGTATGTATGTATGTATGTATGTATGTATGTATGTATGTATGTATGTGTATGTGTGTGTGTATGTATGTATGTATGTATGTATGTATGTATGTATGTATGTATGTATGTATGTATGTATGTATGTATGTATGTATGTATGTATGTATGTCTAATAGATTCGATTGATCTCGTTTGTAGGGCTACAATTGCTTCAGAAGACATGGAATACTTCTATCTTGAGAACCCCGGGGAATTCCAAGGACCACTCACTAAAACTGTCTGTCCAGTTGGAACAAGACCTCCAACAGGTAAAGTGAATTTTACTTAAGCGTGTAACATAGCAAACTGTGGCAATAAACTGATTCAGTGAAAAAGTTGTCTTGATTTAAACTGTTGGTAAATAAACATTTCCACTTATTTTCTTCTTTCTTTCAAAAATCCCGATGAAGCAATGTCATCACACTATTATGTTATGCAGACAGGAAGAGCTTTCTCAAGTTCAACAATTTTTCACTTTGCCCAAAATATCTCAACTAAGATATCATGTTGTGCGATATTGAGACACTGTGATTCAAAATTTTACAAATGTCGATCTAATTGACCGTCCGTATACGTGTTTTTGCGATGCATGGGTATTTGAACATTTGAAAAAAGAAAACTATCTTACATTGAATACTGGCTCTGGAAAATGACTTAATTTTGATCATGCAATTTACCTTGTTTGCAGGTGACGAAATGATTGATCTCACAGACGATGATATTGTTACCCTAGAAACTGTCGGTAAGGACACTTTTATCGACCTGCTTTATATAATAGTAGCAATATAGGGCATTTTGTTAGGTAGAATGCGCCTCGGAGACAGATATTCGGACTCTCAAACTTTTACAATTATTTTCTGATATACCACATGTGGGGGTTCATTTTAAAGCTCTTGGTGAAAGAAAGCTTTTCATCGGCTTAGTTTTTCGAAATTCGAAAATTTTTTCCCTATAGAGATAACACAGGGATGGCGACTATTTTGAATTTAAATATCAGCAAATCTTGTGTTATTTGTTTCTCTAATACTAAAATGTGCACGGTGACCCCCGATTTTTATTCTTGATTTTGAAAGAGCACGGTTGAAATATTTCTTGAGGAAAGTTTGAGCAAAAGTTTAAGTCTTTCACTTGACGTAATAAATACAGAAAGCGATATTTTACATGAAGAAGTAGGCCTAAGTGGACCCCCTCGCTTACGGAAAATTTAACGTATACATGAGACAGCTGTGGTGTTCAAAACTGTCAATTTGAAAATCGATGTCACATACCGAGTAGAATATTATCTGATTTCAATCATCAAGATTTCTCCATTCCATATATTTGTTTTATCCAGATGCCATGATGCAGCTGAGCGAAGAGGAACTTGAACTTGTCAAAGAAATTAGTAAGTATCATCAAGACACGCGTGTATTTACAACGTATGAATTCCCCATGTTTCCAGGAAGACATCCTGTATCTCGTTTACATGAAATTTCAGCATGTGTATGTACTTTTTTTTTTTGCTTAGCCGATACTATCGCCGAAGAAGATTTCGCCGAGATTCCGGTCTTGAAGAAGACATGAGATGGGTGAGATGGCCATGATGCTCTTCAATGAAGTCTGCTCCCAAGAAAGACAGACAGCCCCTCTGAGCGAGGCTAAGGCACAGAGCAGTACAATCTATCCCTGCTGCAGAGTCAAAGGTTTGTATCTCCCGTACCATTTTGAAGTCGGGGAGCCCTCATGCGACGCAATTTTGATTACACTCTCGAGATTTTGGTCTGCAAATCTTTAAAAAGGCATGTTTATCACATATCCGCGCTTGTGCAGAATAATTCCTCTTGTTTATACTGACTATCTTATAAATTTGTGATCTAGTATTAGTAAAAATCGGCAAAAAGCTATGTCTAAACACTGAAATAAGTATAAGATTTACCCCATGGCATCCAGACTCATGACAAAGTAAAGTTTGGGTTATCAACTGACTTGCACTGCATTGGAAAACTACATCTTAGAAGTGATTATAGGCGCCTGGAATTAGCCAATACATAAATGGCTTTAATCAATTAATAACGTAACCTTATGTGCTGTCATTTTCCTTCTATTATAATTTTTCAAGTTCACTACCATTCATCTAGGCCGGGTCTTACACGCTTCCTCAACGTTCCCATATTTCGCACCTTGATAGACTAACAGAATACTGTTACCCACCCCTATCAGACTAGTGCCCGGGACTAGTGTTTTTTAGCTGACGAGAACTTCAATAGTGATATGCGGTATGCATTGCGCCTGCGCTATGTAATCCTGATGACTGTCTCAGAGACGATTCCACTGTTATTAATGGAGAATTCGGTGGTACTATACTGTAATTACTGTGGTTCTAATTCAAAACCGTTTGTGGTCAAGCTAGATATATAAATAGGAAAACCTAAGGCTTATGAGAAAGTGTGACGGAGTCTAAAATAATTTAACAACTTTAGAAAAACGAAAGGACAGCATGCAATCGATTTCATTGTTTGCTAATTCTTGGCCTATATGTTGTATTATATCATACCAGTATATTGATGGCGCAAATGCAGCGATCTGATTGGTCGAGACGTGAAAAGGATCGTGGTATATTCCCAATATACCATGGTTGGCACACGCGCGAGTTTTCAGCTTGAGCAAAAAGCCTTTTCTGACGTCCAACCCCAGAATTTCAATATACTGTTATGATATAATAGCAATAAATCACACCCAGCGATGGTATACCCCTCGGTTTTGACCAGTTCACTTCATATATGCACTCGCTATCGCTCGTGCATATATGTAGTGAACTGGTCAAAATCTCGTGGTATACCGTCGCTGGGTAGCATCCAAGCGATGGGTGTACGATGAGGGTTTCACCTGTTCACGATATATATGCACATGCGATAGTGAGTGCATATATGGCGTGAATGGGTCAAAAGCGGGTGGTATGCCCGTTGCTGACATGGGTTTATTGCATGATATATGCTTACTGCATATTGAAATTCTGGCATGAACGTCGAAAAGAAAGTATTCTTCTCTAGCCAAGGCCTCGGTGTTTTTTAACTGTGCTATATCCGGAATATAGCATGGATATTTTCAGGTCCGGACCAATCAAATTGTTGTATTTGTGAAATCAATATGCTGATATGATATAATAATCATTATAGGTATTCATCCCTCTCATATGTATATCACGGTAACATTTGATTTCGTCTCTTTCTCAACATGAAGATGAGGAACGCCTGAATTGCTTCCTTACAAGAGAGCACCCGGATGACATGCTTGAATCAATTGCTGACATCCGCCTGGCGATGGTCTGCAGTAGAGTGATCCTGGACGAAGATGACGAAATGACAAGTGAAAACCCAGTGATGGTACGCTGCTGTAACATGGAAAATTCCGAGGATCGCAAGCAGTGTTTCGAAAGGGCGAAGAACAACCATTATGAGAAGGTCTGCCGCGGAGACAACGTCAACCTGTTCTTCACCTTGCAGAGTGCTTTGGAGTCACCAAACGACGACCACATTTGTTGCGCAGAGAGTGATGAAGAGCGCAACAAGTGCTTTGATGAAGCAGAGCGCAAAGAGCTCTTCCCGAGAGAAGAGACCGAAGAGGAGATGATGGACAAATGGATGGCAGACGCCTGAACAGAGTCTGCAGACGTCTTGAGTCCGATTCCGACCGCCCTTATGGTGGACTAAGACGCCCAAGACGTCCACGACGCATGGAATCCTGCGCGAATGCTGCGGAAAGCCAGAAGGTGAACGCCGCGAATGCATCCGCAGGAGAGTTGAAGAAAAGATTGACAGAGTTTGCTCAGGAGAGGAAAACGACCTGCTTGATCTTGACGAAGAGTATGATGAAGATGTTAATGCCCTCATGCCAAGAATTGACCGCAGAGACAGGTGCTGCGAGAAGACAGGAGAAGAACGTTACCAGTGCTTCAAGAAGATGAGGTGCCATCGCTTCAAGATGTCTCTTATGGAGAAGATGTCTCCAAGCAGACCGGTCCTGTTGCTGATATGATTCTTTCTCGTATTGAAGACGGACGCATTGAACGCATCTGTAACAGTATGCAGGATGGCTCTATGGATGTGTTTGACGTCAAGGAGGATCTCCTGGAATGCTGTAAGATGTCCAGTCCGGAACGCACTGAGTGCTTCAAGACAGCTGAGCGTCAACACCTCACCAAGGTCTGCAAAGGCGAGGAAATGCAATACGTTTTCCGAATTGGTCACTTTGGCGAGGAGGTTGAAGAAGAGGACATGGATGATGTGGTCACCATTGACAACCCATGCTGCCAAGAAAATGATGAAGAGCGTGTGCAGTGCTTCGATATCATGGGCCGCATGCACTTGTGGGAGCATAAACCAAGACATCGCCCAATGATGAGACCTCGCCTGTGGAGGCGCCCTGAAGACCTCTTCAATGATCCCACCGTGAAGTGATCTGCCGTAAAGTCAGTGAAGGACGGGATGAAGAAGTTGAGATGGAACTGGACAACGATGCGATTGAAGACTTCGAACCTATGCCCAGTGAGAGAAGATGGCGTGGAAGAGAGAGAAACGAGGAGACCATGAATGCTATGCAAAGATGTTGTGAGATGGAAGGTGAGGAGAGTCGTCAGTGCATGCTGGAAACACGCAAGTTGAAGAACAATATCTTATGTGATAAGATGACAGAGGAGATGAAAGACACGTCCACCATGCCAGCTTGGAAGCAGGAGTTCATGACATCTAGGCTCGGCTGCTGTGAGAAGACTGGCGAGGAGCGCCACCAGTGTTTCAGTGACATCCCCAACAGGAGACAGATGAAGCCAAACCCAAGACAGTTCTGGCAGGATCCTGAAAACAGGTTTAACGAAGAGCACCGTGACAGAATCTGTGAGAGAATTGTTGAGGATGAAGATGTCTCCCAGATTGAAAGGGAACTCGATGAAGATGTTGCAACAGATAATGAGAAACTCTCCATTGGTATGATGCTGAAAAACTTCAACAAGATGCTGACCTTCTTCTACCAGAAGATGACCAAAGACAACGACCTGATGGACAAGATGACAGAGTGCTGCTTCGTGGATGATGACGATGAAGCACGTGCCTGCTTTGAAGATTCTCGCAAGATGAGAATTGACAACATGTGTGAAATGGTCAACGAAAACAGCGAGGCAGAAGATGACGATGATGTTATGTCAAGACCATCTTTCTGGGTACAGGAGAAGACTCGTTGTTGTGCCATGGAAGGCGAGGGTCGCTACACCTGCATTGACGAGCTCAGACAGCGTGGAATGGGAAGACCAGGCATGGATGGACAGCCGGGGCTGAGTCGCCCTGGAAGGTGGTGGGGTCAAGGTCGTCCTCAGATGTCAAGACCATACTTCCCTGAAATGGGTTCAAAGACAGGCGAAGAATACCGTATTCCATCGGGCATGGATAAGCCTAAATGGGAAATGGGCAAACCAGGAAGACAAGGTAGACCAGGTAGGAGACAACAGATGAAGGAGGAAAAGTTGGATAGCAGTCAAGAATTTGGCAGAAGACGTGGACCACCGACAAGAGGCGAGGTACGTATATTAGTCCTTTGGACCATCGGTCTAATTGATCCTACCACACTGAACCAAGTGTGAGCCTAGTGTTGTTGATTCTTTGTTTTTGTGATATGATTTTTTATTCGATCGACGTAGAAGGCCTACCAAACACTCGGTACACTGTAGTATTTGCGTATCTATTTCCATTATTTTTTGTACTATAGTTGATTGTATTTTCAACAAAGTGAATTCTGGATTTCCTGTCGTTTAAGCGTTTTGACAGGTTTGTGAAGCTTGTTACGCGCTATGGCGTTTATCTCATTGTCAAGGTTCGTTCGCTTCTACGCTGTACCTAGTGTATGTTGACTTTGATTGACTGCAGATGAAAGCATATCCCCTGCTTGTCTGTTTGTCTAGTATTTGTAAAATTTGTTATAAAATTTTAAGAAAACATCCATGGTAGATTAGTATGAAAATCTTCCAGATACAAGTATATGACAAAATACATACAGTGTGCATAGCAAAACCAAATTACTTGCAATAATGAATTTCAAATCACCGTTTAAATTATTTTGGGCGAGTGATACAAAAAAAAGAGGAGCGCTATCAAATGGTAGGTCGAGTTGATTTTGTGCAAATCAGACAGTACATATTTTGTCTTTGTGTCAATTTTTTCTATGTGTGTATTCTAGAGAAGGCGTGTGAGCTGGTTTCTATTGGCCAATGACCACTTTCCGGTCATAATTTGTCACGACAAATTTCTCACTCATTTGGTGTCACATGCGAAAACAAAACCACGGTTTCTTTTGAATATATTTTTTGCAACCTTGCGAGTCTCATATCTTTCTTGACCACCAAATATATCAAAGGGCTGTTCATGCAAGTCGATGCCATACTTGGTTTTCGCATCTGAGAGTACTCTCACCATTCACATTAACTCTGTGGCACATTGTTGCATTTAGAAGTCGGTTCGTATATGGCAGCTCCAATTACGGAATAATTACAAATTACTTCGAATTGATATACACGTGTTCCAAAGACCATCAGTGTCTCCGGGTCCCATGTCTTGAAAGGTTGAAGCTAATTTCAACGATATTCCTCTTTACAACGATATCCCCAATGTTATTGATTAAACAGCGTTATATTCATGTAATACACAACACCAGTGTTTCTACTGAAAAGCCGACGTCCCTGATATGCCTTCTTACAAAGCAGTATCTCATTGGTCTGGTCTATTGATATTTCAGATTGACCCTAAAAAGGTTGATGA